>NW_027528872.1:2672017-2885846 GCF_008692635.1 Crocuta crocuta
CGTGACAGAAGCCGGGCTGCGGAGCGCCGTCGCCTGGGACCCCAACCCGGGGGAGGGTCTCACCGAAGGCAGCGGCGAAGACGCGGTTGAGTCCCTCTCACATCGGGGCTCTGTCTGGGCGCGCCCCCGAGCGGTATGTGACCCCGCGCTCGGCGTCTGTAAGTGTGAGGGCCGCTGAAGGCCCCGCCCTCCCCGGGCTGCGCGGAGGCTCTCCGGCCTCGGCATTATGCACGCAGCCAAGTCTTCTTCCAGAGCAGCGTCACCGCTGGAAGGGGCTGGAGCGAGGAGGAGAAGCAGAGCCGCTTCTGTCGCTTTGCATTGCCGGTAGGACGTGGAGGGCCCAGAGCCCCGCCGGGGTCCACATTAGCACCCCATATATCCTCGTCTCCGTACACAGTTAATGCCCCACTCCCTAACTCAAGCGAAATAAGAGGGTGGTCGTCCGGGCAGCCACCTGCCCCTTTCAACCATGAAGGCAGAGACAGCGTCCTCAGTACAAGAGACTCCAGCTGAGTCCAGCTGGAGCCTCAGTAACCTGCTGAGTAGCCGGAAGCTGATGGCTGTGGGGATCGTGCTCGGTTGGCTCATGGTCATCCACTTTTTGGTCAACGTGTGGCTTCTCTGCCTTCTGTCAGCCCTGCTAGCGGTGCTGGGAGGATGGCTGGGCTCAGACGCCATTGTGGGGGCTTCAGGCCGACTGCATCTGGAGCGCCTCATCCCAGTGGCCGCCTGTCCTCCAAACCCCGAGGCCGAGAGGCAGCTGGAGCGGGAGATCGACCGCACCATCCAGATGATTATTCGGGACTTTGTGTCTTCCTGGTATCGCTCAGTGAGCCAGGAGCCAGCCTTTGAGGCAGAAATGGAGGCTGCCATGAGAGGCCTGGTCCAGGAGCTCCGGAGGAGGATGGGCATGGTGGACAGTCATGCCCTTGCCCAGAGGGTTCTGACTCTCTGCGGTTGTCACCTGCAGAGCTACATTCAGGCAAAGGAGGCCACAGCTGAGAAGCAGAGTGGTCCAGTTGAGCCCTCCCAGCTCTGGGAGGCCTACTGCCGAGCTACTGCCCCACATCCTGCTGTACAGAGCCCCAGCGCTGAGGTCACCTATACACGCGGCATTGTAAATTTGTTGCTGCAAGGACTCGTGCCAAAGCCCCACTTGGAGACCCGGACCGGGCGCCATGTGGTGGTGGAACTCATTACTTGTAATGTAATCTTACCACTAATCAGTAAGCTGTCAGATCCTGACTGGATCCACCTTGTACTTGTGGGCATCTTTTCCAAGGCCAGAAATAATCCGACGGAAGCGGTTAAACCAACCTCCCCAGCCAGTGCCCTGGAAAAGCCCTCAGTGCCCACATCCCTGCCTCTGATTGTTGAGGTACAGAGTCCGCCAGAAGTGAGAGCCCCTTCTCCAGCAGCAGCAGCACCAGTGCTACTAAACTGTAGTGAGCCAGAGGGGCCTTCCCACCACTCCCCAGAAGTTGAAGAAGGCCACGAAGCAATAGAGGGAGAGTTGGGTGGAGTACCAGAAGAAAGAAAAGTAGGAAACAACGCGTCTCACTTCCTACATCCAGATATTCGAGGCCCTTTGTTCTTATGTGAAGACACAGAGCTGGAGTCTCCATTGTCTGAACTGAGCAAAGAAACCATCATGCTCATGACCCCAGGCCACTTCCTCTCTGACAGGATCCAGAATGCCCTGTGTGTACTGGAGGGTCCCCAGTCTCTGGAGTCTAAGGATGTTGAGGGATCTGAAGGAATTGAAGGAGCAGAGGCCGAAGAGGGTCCAGGAACAGAAACAGAGACAGGCCTGCTGGTCTCCATGCTGACTTCCTGCCCAGAGATCCACATTGACACAGCAGACAAGGAAGTAGAGCAAGGAGATGTCACCTCTCTCACATCTTTGCTGACAGATCCAGAGAGGAACTGCCCCCCACGACCCTCATGCTTAGAGAAGGATCTCAGCAATGGCATGAGCTCCTTAGATCCTAGTCTCCCACAGGTTCTACTTTCCTCCTCTCCAACCGGTCCTCTCAGCTCAGCCACCTTCAGCTTTGAGCCCCTGAGCAGTCCAGATGGCCCAGTTGTTATCCAGAACCTTCGTATCACTGGTACCATTACTGCTCGAGAGCACAGTGGCACTGGATTCCACCCATACACACTCTACACAGTGAAGGTAACAAGATTAGAATTGTGGTCACCCCCAGTGGGCTGGGAATGGGTTTGGAAAGCAGAGTCAGTGAAGCTAGTAACCTAAGGGGAGAGAGGCTACTCTTCACTTGTTGTGTTTAATTCGACAAGAATCTATATGTGAGTGGTCTGAAGATCATTTGTAAAGCAACTTTGGCCTATGTTTCATACCCACACAAAAAATGCTAGAATCTCAGGGTTCTTAGGATACTGAGGGTCATTTTTCAGTGGTTCCCAATGTATAGGGTTTTGTCCAAAAATTATTTTTCTAATCTGTTAATTTCTTTCCTTTTTTAATTACTAGTATCTTTTGTACTTTGTTTAGGAAGGAAGTTTATGTACCTATACATACCTCAGAGTTAGCAAGTGCCTCATTCCTAGAGAGATTTAAGCACAAGTAGGAACTACTGGGCAGAGATGATATGAAGGTGTTCACGTATCAAATGGTGGGTTCATTTACAGCAGAGGCTCCCTTTCACTGGCTGTAGGATAGGCTGCCTCCAAATCACCTGAAGATGGTATTTTTGGAAATTCTCATTCTGAATCTATCAGAGCCTGTCAGAATCTATATATTTAAAAAGCAGCCCAAGTGATTTTTGAAGTGCAGCCAGGTTTGGGAAGGTATGAGTGTTGATTAGTGTCCCTTGAGGAGAATATTCCACAGAAAGCATCCTAACTCCCAGGTGCTCCCAAGTTTGAGAGCCCCACCCTGAGTGCCATCTTGTCTCCTAGCTAGGCCTTCTCAGTGCTAGTGTGAGGGACTACTACTTTGCTCATGTCAGTTCATAATGAATAGTTCTCTCTGGCTCTAGAGAATTTTAAGAGCTTTAAATCTCACCAACGAAGAGATCATTTTTTCCATCACTTGCCCCACACTATAATACCTCCTCTAAACAATAATAGTAACCTACTCCTAATGACAAGTACATACATAGTTCTTCCACATCATTTCATTATGTCATTATAACTACTCTGTCAAAAAAGTCTACCCTGTACTAAGTTACAGCCTTCATGCTGCTCAGGGTGTTCACACCGGGGGAACACCTAGTACAAGTTGTCTTTTCCCACATATGGGCCCTCCACACATATCAAGACAGCAGACTGACTCTTTACAACATCTCCAGTCTTCACGTGACTTCCAATCATACAGATGATATGTACTTAGGAAAACAAATTTCAGTTGAGCTCCAAGAATAATAATTAATCTGCCCAAAGCAAAATAAAAACACATGGTCCTAATGCATTCCAGGCAAACAAATGATTTTATTTGTCAGCTGTTTTGGATTATTTGTTCTTCCTCCAACTAACATAAATAATCACTGGTTGAGTATAATAGCAAATGGTGAACCCCTTGTAATGTCCAAACCCATCATTTAGGAGTGAAAGAGACAGTGTCACTTTTATTGCTGTTTTATCTTCTGTTTTATACTGTGTCTTTGAGATTTGAAAATTAATTATGTAGCCAATGTTATAAGTAAAGAAAGTGTTTGCAGGAGGGAGTTTTGAGATGGAAGAAGGGAATGGAGAACAGCTAAACTCATTGCTCTTTCTGGGCCCCATGTGTTAGGAAACACATCTCATTCCTTAATTCAGCTGCCCTGGGAATTTGAGTTACTCGTTACAACTCAGGGCGGCAATCAGATCTAATAGGTTCAGAAACAGAATAGGAACATCTTTCTCCCTCTTCCCCTACTCCGTTCTTACTCTGTGGCCATTGAGCTGCTGCACTAAACAAATTTGTTCATTCAACAGTATGAGACGGCCCTGGACGGTGAGAACAGCAGTGGCCTGCAGCAGCTGGCCTACCACACTGTGAATCGCCGCTACCGCGAGTTCCTAAATCTACAGACGCGTCTGGAGGAGAAATCAGATCTACGGAAGTTCATCAAAAGTCAGAGTTTCCCCAGGCTGGACTGCCTGCTTGCTTTACATATCTAGCTACCTGATCTGAGAGGCTGGAGGCCCCTTGTGAGGAGGGATGGTGAAGAAGAACACAGCATCAAGGGGCCTGTGTTCGCCTTGATTTGCTTTCAGATGCTTTGAGTTTTAGTGCTGGATAGCACTGATCACTTTCTTTCTGAGGCACTTCTTTGCCACTGAATGCTTTGTTCTGGGGCCCATCTAGTTTAAGCTTAATAAGCTCTCACATTTGCACCTGTGTCTGTGAGGTAGTGTGAGGCATTAAATTAACTTTTCCAGATGCATAGATGGGTTGCTCTTAAAATAGTATCCAGAAATGCTTGCCATCCTTCTTTTAACAACTAGGCTTTATGTGTGTGTATTATTTGACTCCTATAAGATGTAGGAACAATGTGAAAATGTAATAAAATGTAATTCTGAATATAAGCTAGTAAGCAGCTACTTTGTTTAAAAAAACAAACTGATGATCACCCAAATAAACTTTAGGCATAAGTTGTGGATTTCAGTTATGCATTTTCTTTCTCAATAACAATAGCTACTACTGAATTAAGCTTGAAAATATTTGCCAGATTCTCTTCTAAGTACTTTACATATATTAGCTCATTTAATTCTCCTAACAGCTTATGAAACAGGTACTATCATTATACAGAAAACAAAGTCAAAGGAAGATTAAACAACTTGCCTTAGGTCATTCTTATAGTAGGGATGGGAGCAAAACTTTAAAGTTGGAGAAGAAAGGGGCTCCTGGGTGGCTCAGTCAGTTAAGCGTCCAAGTTCAGCTCAGGTCATGATCTCACAGTTTGTGAGTTGAACCCTTGCATCGAGCTCTGTGCTGACAGTAAAGAACCTAGAGCCTGCTTCAGATTCTGTGTCTACTCCTCTCTCTGCCCCTCCTTTGCTTGCACTCTGTCTGTCTCTCTCTCTCTCAAAACATAAACATTAAAAAACCTTAAAAAAATAATAAACTTGGTCAATTGGAGGTCAGGGCACTCATCTATAACCATGGTAGTGTATGGCCTCATATACCTTAGTGGGAGAGTAGATTATAGGTATTATTTCCTTGGGATATATTAGGAACTCCTGAAATTTAAAAAAATCCCAGGAATATATTCAACAGTTCTGTTTTCTTTACATATATGTTATGATTTATATGGATACCTCTCAGTAAATGTTAAGTGAATGAGTTTGGGTTTTTGTTTTTGTTTTTTTTTTAAGATGTAAAGGGTCCTAAAAAGCTCTTTCCAGATCTTCCATTTGGAAACATGGATAGTGACAGAGTAGAAGCCCGCAAGAGCCTCCTGGAATCCTTCCTAAAGGTCAGTATCCTTCTCTTTTGGTTATGCTCTCATTCTAATTACCAGATACCCAACCCAAGCTGGAGAGACCTGGGGACAGGAATTTCTCTTTGAAGTCTGTCTTGTGTCTTTTGCAGCAACTCTGTGCCATTCCGGAGATCGCTAACAGTGAGGAGATGCAGGAGTTCCTTGCTCTGAACACAGATGCTCGTATTGCCTTTGTCAAGAAACCATTCATGGTGTCCAGAATAGACAAGGTACCTGCAGGGCCACTGTGCTCAGCTTTAGTGTCCCATCAGAGCGTAGGCAGGGACCGAAAAATTTATTTTTTAGGAGAGGTTAAGGGTGGGGAAAGACAGCAGAAAGGAGCCAGTAGAACATGGACTAGAATTTCCAGGACCTGTTGCAAATATTGCTTGGATCATCACCTTCCTGGACTATAGTGAGCAACTATAAAGATACACTCCCCCTGACACTGAACATGTACACATGTTTCCTAGGGAATTTTATGACATTGTTACTCTAGTGGAGGGAGGTAAGGATAGATCTGTAGATCTATAGATAGGTGAGGGAAGGAAAGTCTCTTCTGGAGGTGAGGATCATTCCTGGTGTTGGTCACTCAGGGAAAAGAGCCCCAAGACAGCACACTAAGCTGAATTTAGACTGGTGTGGTGATTGTCTGCTAGAGAACAGAGAGTGGAGAGAATTGTACTTTCAAGAGGGGATCTCAGAACCTTTGGAGATGATAGGAGGAGGACATTCATGTAATACTTTATATCCTGTAAACAGTGATGACCAGCTGATTTTAGAGTCCCCAGGGCAAAAGTCTGAGACATATGTTTATCAAAAGATGACATATTTTTTGAAAGGTTAGAAAACACTGACTCATTGGCAGAAGCGGGGGGCCTCACTCTAGACTTCAGGGGATAAAATGATAAAGTGGAATTTCATGTGGTAGGAATTAGGAGACATTCATTCCTGTAAGGAAAAAGCTGCAAACTGGAAAAGAATGAGGTAGAATCCCCAGAGTTCCATGCAGATCTGTCCATCCACACAGATGTGTTCACTCACTGACTTACCATCCACTTACTGCTTGCCTGCTCAAAGCCATGAACAATACTAGCTGCCAGTGACACAATGGTGACAAAGCAGATAAAGACCCTCCCCACAGACCTACAATCTTGTGAGCCTTGAGAACAAGTTCTGTTTTCTAAGTGACGTTACCTATTCATGCTGTCCTCTGTGTTCTTTCCCCAGTTTGTTATCCCCTATGCTTTACTGTAGTCTTACTCAGCCACTACAGCCTTGTCTCAGCTGTGCTGGCTGTGCTCCTTGTAGAGGGTAAACATAGGCATGAATTCAGGAAGGCATGATGCTGCTCTGAGCCAGCAGTGTCAGTTAGCAAGGAGCACCAAAGGAAAAGTAAAGATTTCATTTCTTGGGTATTTTAGGGTTTCGTTTGTTTGTATGTTTTCCTTTCTACCAAATAGCTATATGCCGTTTTCCTGTTCTGACAAATATAGACAACTCTTACTCTTCACTGAGAAATGTTTTATTTGGTCTTTATGAGTTCATATCAACTCAAGATTCCTTAATTTTGACATGAGTGATTTTTGGTTATTCTTTCTGTAAAGAAGAGAAATTGTTTGAATTAACCGGAAAAACCAGTTCTTTACTTTGGGAATTACTCTGAGCATGTATGCTTCTAGACTGCATTTCTTATTTGATAATCCTTACTTTTTTCCACATATTCCTACGTATACTACTACTTCCATTGATTTACATCTTGGTGAAAGTGTTATTGATTTCAAAACTAAAAATCATTCCTTTATGTACAAGGAAAGAAATTGAAAAATGAAAAGTATTTCACCATACTAGAGAACTCCCAGGTTTTTATCTCATTGTTTGTTTTGACTTCTTTTCCCATGGCATTGTTTGTCTTAACTATGTGAGGAAGAAGATTTTTATGGCCATAGAGAAAAGGGAGAATAGTTGCCAGTAAATCTGCCTGATACCTGACTGTGCTGGTGAGTAAGACCCCACTAGCTAGCCTAGCTGTCTGCTCATCCTAATTACATAAAGCAGCGTGAGACGACTGCAGTTTGGTGGCTCCTGTCTGACCCTGCACCTCTGACCCCTGCAGATGGTGGTGAGTGCTATCGTGGACACCTTGAAGACAGCATTTCCTCGCTCTGAACCCCAGAGCCCCACAGAAGAGCTGAGTGAGGCCGAGACAGAAAGCAAGCCCCAGACAGAAGGCAAGAAGCCTAGCAAGTGAGAAGCCCTTCAGTCATCCAGGGACCCTTTCCATTTCTCAGGTTGATTGCCAGTCTTCAGCCGAAACCCATCCCCACTGTCAAGCCCTCGGATAGAGGAGATGGGTCACACATGCCAGTTATTAAGCAAAACCAGGCTCCACCAACCCAAAAGAGCCTAAGATCCAGCATAGGCATCCCTGCTGATTGTTTGTCTCCCCATGGGAACCCATGACTTAAACTGACCAGGAATTTTTAATTAGAAGGAAAACTCTAGAATAGAGATATTCTACTTTTCCTATTTTCCTGGAAAATTGAGATGTTTCTTTCCTATGAAGAATTAAGGGTTATATCTGATCTCTGTTTGCCATCGTTTCTGTAAATCTTAGATCCAAAGATGCATATACTAGCAATAAACAGGAGGGGCCAGCTATTCTCTCCTGCACTAAGGTCCCAAATGTACCCTTTCAAAGCCAACATGAGGAAGGGAAGGACACCACACTTAACATTTAGTTCAAACTCCATATCTGTATATGGGCCATTATGAAGAGAAAGAGACAGAAAGAGAGACAGTGTGTGTTTATGTGTGTGGTGGAGTGGGGAGAGGGAAGAATGGAGTTTGTATGTTTGTGTCTGTATGTCAGACTGACTATCTTTGTCTCTGTGTTCATGTCTGATGGACCAGCAGTAACACTCATAATTTCTAGCCTTTTTTTTTTTTACTGACCCCATATTTTGAAGGGTGACCATGATATCTGTGTTTATAAGATCCTTGAAACATTGAGGTTAGCACTTGTTGGCCCTTCCCTGGTTTTATTTGGAATACAAGAATAATAAATGGATGTGCGAATAGAATACCACCACCACCACCAAAAACCTTGGTTTATTCCACATGTCTCTTTAATTCTCAACAAATTTTTAATGAGAATGTGGTATATGCTAGCCATTCTTCTAGCTTATGGGAATACAACCATGATAGACTGGTCCCTGTTTTACATTAGCAAAAGCCCTTTCACAAACGCACTGTGGCTGTAGCTTAGTGCAGTGGTTGCACTGTGTATTGAGAATTGCCTGAATGTCTATCACTTGGGGAAATTTCAGGGCCAGGTCTCTCCTGGCAACTCTGACCACAGTAAGATCCCTAAAATAAGTATGTATGTCGTTGTTTTAAGGTATTAATACCCATCAGCCCTTCATATGGGAATCAAAACCAAAAATTAAATTCTGTTTCTGCTCATTGTGTCTATACCAGGTCCAGACTGAGATTCTCATCCAGTAAGATTGCTCCAGCACTGAATATAACAGAAGCACCTGAGAAGATTCTCTATTGTCTCCAGGAAGGCAGTATGGTAAGATAACTAGATAACTCCTGGAATTAATCACTGGGAGGTTGACCCTGCCGTTATAGACAATTGAGACATTTTCCGAAGTTAGGAGGAATGTCGGTGCCTTGCTGAAGGACCTAACCAGCATCTGGGTCTCTAACTTTTATTCTAAAATATTTTCTCTGAGTAGTGTGTAATTCCTACTGACTCTGCGTCGGTAGGTTGGCTTCTCAAGGGCCATGGGTTTGGAATAAAAGGTGGCAGAATGAGAAGGAAAGTCAGTTCCTGGAAAAGAGCAGATGACCCAAATGCATTTGCAGCAAGTGTGAAAATAAAGGCGTTATTTTACTTGCAGTTTAGGTAGAAGCTAAAAACTTCCCTGAGGTGGTCACAGAGTCATTTGGGTTCTGTACTCATGATACTTTTGCAGGGAAGAACAGGGATACTCTGAAGTGCCACGGTTGCTCTCGTATGTTCTTCATGCATTATGTGACGTGCCACTGGCTCTTTCCTCAGGAGTCAGAGATCCTATCCATGTCTGGGATGGAGTCCTTTATTGAAAAACAGACAAAGTTACTAGAAATGCATCCAGCAGAAGCCCCAGAACAAACCTCCAAAGGTTGTGTGGACAGTTACTTGTCAGATGCAGCCGTGCCAGCCCAAGACCTCAGCACCAGTGATCCAGGTAAGTGACAAGATCCCTGCTCCCACAGAGAAGGGAGCCAGTGTACCGTCTACTTGGAACTTGTGACAGTTGGGATTTGTTCATTTAATTTCTCTTCTGTTCAGCTAAGCAAGCCATGTGTTAAAAACCGATGCTTAAGGTACTCAGCCGAGCCTGGCATACAAAGAAGAATCCGGCACAGTCCCCAGAGCTGAGTCAAACGGGAACATGGCATGAAAACAGGGAGCTCTGATCCTGCAAGATAAACTCCATGCTTACGATATCATTATCTTATGTATGTTATTTCTGGCATGCTTTGGCATCTTTGGATTACTCGCTTTATTTGCAAAACTTCTTTCCTTCATGTCTGTGGTCCCCGTCTCCTGGTTCTCTTTCTGCTTCTCTTGTGATTCCTTCTCAGTCCCCTTTGTTGATTCTCTTACTAGCCTTCCAGAGCTTTATTTCTGGTTCTCTGTTCTTATTCTGCACAGTCCCCTTGAGTGATCTCATTTATACTATTGATCTCAAACCTAACACATATGCTGATGATGCCTCAATATTGGACGTTGTCTTTCCTTTTGCCTACTGGAAATGGAAATCTTCACTTAGGTATAGCACTGGGCAGCTGAAGTGCAACATGTGCAAAAGGGACTTCTTCCTCTTCCCTGGATTTTTTCCTTCTGTTTTATTTACTACCATGGCAGATGACCCACCCAGTTCCCTACCATAGAGCAGGAAAGGAGAAGAGGTGAGGACAGGGCAGTTCCACTAAGACAAAGTCTCCCACAAAGTCTCTTCACAAAGTCTTGGGTTCAGAATGAAAAAAAAAGTGCCGATTTCAGCATTGTTTCTTAGATGCCCGTGAATAGTCACTTGACCTCTACTCTATTGACCTCTGCTTAACTGTGTCAAAAAGTGAAATTCACAACCCCACATCTTCACACATGTGTCACTGGGTAAATAAATAAAGTGTTGTAACAGCAAAAGCATCAGAACTGTAAGAAAGACGAAATGGGTAAAACGGTATAAGTAGCCAAATCAAGGCTGTAAATTTTGAACATCATGACTCTAAGGGTATAGTTTCTGCCTGAGCTTTTCTTCTAGCCCTAAGAAACTCAAAATATTCACATGACAGGAAATTCACCATTTTCTTCCAGAGGACTTGGTGCTTGTTATGCTCTTTTCTATTTTACTGCTATGACTAGCTGTCACCACATGGTGGCAGCTCTAGGTAAACACTAAACCTGAAAAAACAGAATTGAGAAGGGGGCGTATGCTCAGGATGATGCTGTTTCCCAAGGACCTAAATATCCTGTCTTTGAGCAAATGACTGTAAAGTAAACACCAGTTCTAATGCCCCCTTGAAATGCGGTGCAGAAAGAATATATATATTGGGTGGGATTAAGAAAAAAGTAAGGATTCAGTTCTCGCAGATTCATCCAAATCTGAAGTCATTAATGTTCTAAAGGACCCTTTAAGGAGGAGAGCTTGTGCAAACTGGCCCAGACAATACCCGTTTGTCCTAGACCAACAAAATTATTATTTATGATTAACTGTAATGTTAATCACTGCAGTAACACCAGATTGCTGAAATTCACTCTGGAACATTATATATTCCTAGGGACATCTCCCGGGAGGCAAATCACAGATAACATGGAACCCCTGAACAGGGTTAGAGAACAGATGCTTCCATCCATGAAATACATCTGTTCAGGAGACTTCAGCTTAGCATAGATGTGAACTAATTTGTGGTCTTCTTTCTAGTCTTTGAAATAGGAAAGAAATCAGTAATTGTCATGGCCTGTTTTACCAAATGTATAGTGTTCTTTCTAGAACTACATGTTATCTCAGAATCAACCTGAAGCCTCCTGGATCCCAACCCAACAGCTCTGTGTAATGGAGATGCTTTCAAAGCAACTTGTTTACAGGAGAATGAATCCTAAAATCTTTCCCCAGGTCTGCTGCCCACAACATTTCCTTGATGCTTTTTGGAGTCCAGTGGAATATAAGGATGGAAGATACTGGGCCTTGCCAGTTCCAGTTAGTCACTAGTTGGGAGGAATTACTTGGAACAGAATGTATTCAGCTCCCTGGGGGGAGAGAGGGGATACAGAAGAAACAGCTAGATAGGCAAAATATTTATATTCAGAATCTTTTAGAAAGACAATGTTTACTAAGTGACTCAGGAACATAAACAAAAGAATTATAAAGAAATACAGAGCCTATCACTGAACTTTTTATATATAAAGTAAACATCTCTTGATTAGAGTACAGAATGATTACAGAAATATAAGATGATTGATAAAAAGGTGAAGATCCAGTGCACTGAAATATGTTCTACCAGAATGGGTCTCTTCTGAGTTACTTTTGATGCCTTTTCATTCCCCAGGAACAGAGACAGAGCTAGCTGACACAGCCCTGGATCTGCTCCTCTTGCTGCTAATGGAGCAGTGGAGATGGCTATGTACAGAAAACATGCAAAAAGTTCTTCATCTTGTCTTTGGGACCCTGATTCAGAGGTAAGACTGCAGAGTTCTCTATCATATTAGAGTCTCAAGTTGGACAGGGGTTGGATGTGATACTGAATTCTGCACCGGAGCGGGAAAGTGTCCAGTCCAGGAAATCTATGGCCATAGGAAGACATAGACTCTGTTGTAGGGGTACAGGGATGAAGACTGCCTGAAGAGTACCAAAAGGCTTGTATCAATCACCTCATTGTCTAAAGAGTGAACGGGTCTGCTTCTATAGGATTTCTGGCATAATCCACCAAGTTACAGACATTGCTTGTGGTCTTAAAATACTTTGACGCCTACTACTTGGGGATCCATTCTCCACGCAGTTAAACCCCCAAGCCCTATACCTTTCACCTTGTTACAGTGGACATTTCACTGACAGTATGTATTCACTGTGATGATAAGCAATGAGAAAGACAAAGAGAAAACAGATCAGTGCTCTGAAAATAAAGATTGTTTTCTCCAAAAGGAGAAATGTGTAAATAAAGTACTTACACAGGATGAGCAAGTACTTTCACGGGACAGTAAGGAATAGAAGTATACTTGGATTTCAGATGTGGATTTTGATCCCAGCACCACTTGTATCTCCTAAAAGATCTGTACATAGATAGAGTTTTTAGTTGATGACTTCCTAACCGTGAAACTGACACAGGCTTTGCTAAACTGAGAATGGCCAGAGACACTCTCTCAGAACCAGACAGATACACAGAGTACTTGTGTTTTGACCATTATTGTTTTAATTTATCTCTTTTGAGACATTCTGGAAGATTCTAAAGTAAGAAGCCAAATTCTGACCTTTTCTGTTAGCGTGTGGCTCATAATAGGTCACTCCCAAAAGGAAAAATTACTTTTAAAAAAGAATTGTGTGTCTATTCTACAAGTAGAAAATCCATTAACAAAAAAGTAAATCTCCCCTCCCACATTCAAAATTACATAGGATCAGAGAAGCTTTCATAATAAAAAGACTAGTGAAAGAAGAGAATGCACTTTATTTGCTGAGTGCTTATCATATGCTAGCACCTGACCTCTATGTGCCTATATTTTCCTATAGCAGCCAAGTGAGGTAGGTAGGCCCACTTTATAGAATAAGAAAATAGAGCTTGGCAAGGTCAGCTAACATGCTCAAGGCCATAGTTAATGACACCAGGAGTTTGAAGTTACATGTGTACAATTGCAAAGCCAATGTGCTTTTTCCTGTGTGTTGTAGCCGAGGACTGGTCTCCAAGTGAAACCCACTTAAAAAATTCTGACTAGTCTTCCATGCCTTTCAGTNTGAAGAGGAAATATGACATACAATCTGCACTTAATGTCCTTCCATGGTGCCTGTTGCCTACAAAAATGATTTTTCCACTATGGTTCGCAGAGGTCTAGAGTTACACAGAGGTGCTTTAGAAGCTAAGAGGAAAACTGATTGGACCATGATCTAATCAAAGTTATTTCATTGTGGTCATTGTAATAGGCTAGGGATCTAGGTAGGTTTTTGTTTGAAAAAGGGCTCCACTGTATTTAAAACATTTATTTATTATATTAAAATTTTAGCTTCTTTCTTATGTGACACAGTCTGGTCCCAACCTTATTTCTAGTTCTCCCTCATGCAAACCATTCATCATGATCACAAATCTCTCTTCCTTTAGGCCTTTGTTCACCTTATCTCTGCCAGAATGGCCTTTCTCTATTCATTGTTCTTCTACTCATTCTGTCTCGTCTAGCTCATTCCCTGCTTGGCCCACCACTAAATATTTTTCAAAAATTAAGCACTAAATNAAACATTTATTTATTATATTAAAATTTTAGCTTCTTTCTTATGTGACACAGTCTGGTCCCAACCTTATTTCTAGTTCTCCCTCATGCAAACCATTCATCATGGCCTGAACACTCTTGTGATCTCTCTTCCTTTAGGCCTTTGTTCACCTTATCTCTGCCAGAATGGCCTTTCTCTATTCATTGTTCTTCTACTCATTCTGTCTCGTCTAGCTCATTCCCTGCTTGGCCCACCACTAAATATTTTTCAAAAATTAAGCACTAAATGTTATTTACTCTGTGAAATTTTTTGTGGTATACTCTCCCACCTTTCCCAGAACTAAGGAGCCCTCTGGTCTACCCTCAAAGTTGTGATCATAATACATATAACACAGTGTGTTAAAGAAATAGTGTTCTTTCCCTAAATTAGTGGTCCTCAGGTGGAGGGCAGTTTTTCTCCCAGGGGCATTTGGCAATATCTGGAGACATTTTGAGTTGTCACAACTGGAAAGGGAGATAGGAAGCTATTTCATCTAGTGGGCACAGGCCAGGGATGCTGTTACACTACACAGGACAACACTCTCCCCACTCCCAGTGCCCCAAACAACACTGAATCATCCTACCCAAAATAACAGTAGTATAGAGGTTGAGAAACCATGTTCTAGACTACCAGTTCTTTAGGGAGTAGACCTGTCTTTATATCCCCAGCAACTTACACAGGACCCAGGATATAGAAGGTGCTCATTAAATGCCAGATAAAAGAATAAACATTTCCTGTCTCATTGCCTTCATACTTGAAAGCAGAGTTTCTCTGTGTTGTTTTCAATCACTTGTGAATGTTGTTAATTGAGTCTTTGTTTCTCTTCCTCTGTTAAGCCTCCCCTTGCTGATCTTCCAAATGCTTTTCAAAAATTGGAAGATCCTAAAACTAGCTAGTATATGATAATTGATTACCCTTGTCCTTGAAGGCACTTACATAACAAATTGGTTTCAAAACAGAAGAAATTATTCAAAGATTAGGATTCATACATGAAAAAGGTAGGAAGAAGTTTACTGAAGTCTGAATAACTCAGAATATCAAAGGGCTTGAGCCAGTACCAGATAAGGAGAGAGAAATATATTTGGGAATTATAGGCAGATTATTGAAGAAGTAGTATTTTACATAGTCAGGGTTCTTGGAGATCTAAAACAGGGAGATTAAATACAAGAGAATTTCAGACTTGAGAATTCTAAGCCAGATTTCATTTACCTCACTGGGCAATGATTATAAATTCTCCAGGGATAGGGAAGAGATAAGAATAAAGTAGAGTGCATGGAATGTGCAGAAGTAAATATATTGTGCCTTCTGATCTGAGCAGTTTCTGGGTTTGACTGGTAGACAGTTGTCCAGAAATACTCTCACCTCTCTATCTAGCTGGGAAATTGTTTTGGTCTCACTCCTTTATTCACCAGGCTGGTCTGTAGTGAACAAAACAGTTACAGTCCCTGCTTTTCACATTTTGTACAGTTTAATGGGGGTTAAAACAGAGGGCTTTATCCACGATCACAAAGCTAATGCATGGTGGAGCCAGAAATCAAACCCAGGTATTCCAAAGCCCAAGTTCTTATCCACACAATATACCACTACTCTGCTATGATTAATCTCTCTGAGCTTTGATTTCCTCATCTGGAATATAGGAATAATAATAATAATAGGATCAATCTCATTAGGTGCACAGAAGGTATTCAGTAGATGATAGGTCTTAATTATTTGCACTTCAGAAAAAGGAAAGAAGGATAAAAAATATTTTTTCTCTTTCTAATTCCTCCAGCTAGTGGCCCCAGATTTGCTCTACTTTCATGTCTTCAGGATGCTCCACCCTATACCCATCTCCTCCTGTAGCTACTACTATCCCCACTGGACCTATGTCTCTAAGTTACACAGAATAGGGCTCCTAAACAATAAAAGCTATGTAAGGGCTTTCTAGGTGACTTTGTGTCAATGGGTTCCTTTGTTAAAGCAACAACCAGAGTATTCCTATGTCTGACATTGGCAAGCAGACCACTCAGATCTCTTTCCAGCACAGACAAGTGTAGGTTAAGTATAGAGTTCAGTGGTATTTTCCAGGTGCTTCTGGTTACATGGGTGGGGAGAGCTGCTAGAGTCAAGTAGTGCCTTTCTTTGTGAGAAGAACTTTGAATCAGGCTAACTTTCTCACCTTTTCATCCCCAGCCCTTGAGACTTCTACTAGAGCCACATCTCTAACATCTCTAGTTAAGCAAGTAGATAGCTGTCTGGTGAGTGAATATGAGCAAAACTTATGTAGAGTTCATACCATAAACAAAATCAGGGAGAGGGCTTACAACTAAATTTCCTTTGACATTCCTTTAACCTTTTCTCTTTTAATGGAGTGGCATCTCTATTTGTTAAAGGAGGGAAATTCTGGATGTACTTAGTGAATTTGAATGAAGCCAAGATGGATCTTGTGAAAGAATAGAATTTTGTGGCTAGTTACTTGTGGAAAACTCTTTGTAACTGTGGTCTGTTATCTTTGTTCATCATAGATTTTTCCAGGCAATATTTTATACTTATCCACTTCTCTCATTTCCTTCCTGTCAAAAAGTTCTCACTTCTATCAAATGTTATCGTTAAGTCCATTTTGTTTTGTGTTAGCAGCAATGGAAATGGGAACATAGCCAGTTGACACTCTTTACACCCTAAGTCTCCACAGACTGGAGTTGAGAGTGTCATCCTTCCCTATTCAAGGCCTTTCATCTTTCCCCAGAAATCATTCCCATCTTTTAAATGATGCACATGGTCCTCTTCTCAAATAGCTGGTGCTGGGTTCACAGTGTTCTTGAAATGTTTTAAAGATGGGAGTCAAGAAGCAGCCGTGGATATCTGAGAAAAGAATTCCAATTCCCCTTCCAGAGGCTCAAAGTATCTGTGCTCTGTGGGCTATACCAGCAAGTTCCCCTGTGCATGGTAGACAGGGTATGGGACAGGGCTTACTTCAGGACTCAAAGTGTAGACATTGATAACATTGTCACCTTCTGCGTATTTAGTGCCCAGCAAACCTTAGTTGAGAGTTTACTTTGTGTAGACAGTGTGCTAAACACACAAGTGCAAGTATATTATATCCCCTCAAAGCCCTGTGGAACAGCTATGATTCCCATGTCAAAGATGAGAAAGCTGAGGCTTACAAATAATTGTGGTTATTTAATCCAGATCACAAAGCCATTAAGTATACCACAGGCAGATTTTGAACCCATATTTGTCTGATTTTTTCAGCTTAATGACTTTATCTTTTCTGATCAGAGTTTTGCTCTAGGATTTGAAGGATTAAAAACCAACAAAATTTTTTTGGCCTTAGAGTGTCTACATTCCCCAAGAGGAGATTATCAGTCATTTTGTAAAATCCAAACCACACTCCCCTATATGCACATTTCTATGTACCACAAAGAGCCCTGTAGCATCCTAAGGTCAGCCCATGTTACATGTCCCCTGGACAGCTTACGCTTCTTTTTATTTTTAAAAAGAGGTTCATACAGTGCTACATTCTTGGGCTTTATGTGCTTTGGTAAGCAAATAAGTTGGAATTCAATATCCCCCCCAAAGCTGCAGCACCTCCCCCACCACTCCACCTACCTTTGCTACTCTGAGAAGAGGTACAGTGTGGTCCCTGCCTGCTCAGTGTTGGCCTCTCTGAGATTGTCCCCAGGAAGCACCATGTCTCTTCAGCCTCTGAAACCATGAGTATCTGAGCTGTATCCTTTTTGGGGCTTACTTGGGCTCGCTCTTTAAGTTCTGCACTTTAAAGAGAAGGCTAGTTGGTATTGGTGGCACTGATAGCTACTACCACTTCTCTAGTCATTGTGAACACACTGCAGTTTGGGCATCAGGGACAGAACTGCCACCTAGATTTACATTCATCTCCTTAAAATGTCATAATTTTCCAGCCTCCAGCATTATCATCTCTAAGAAAATAAGTTGCTCTGCTTTCAACTTTGTTTACTCCTCTTGCTCCCTTAAAAGATCTATATACGTAACTGCCTTGGACGCCAAGGACTCCTGCCAAATCATGAGCAGGCACTCCCTTGCTCCCTCTCTAGCATGCAAAAAAAAAAAAAAGGAGAGTAAATTCAACCTCATGACCCCTCCTTCTAAGCCAAGGTTGGAAGAGTTCTGATCTGAGCCAGGCTTCATAAATCTCCCTTGATTGTTGATGGTGTGGAGAGAGTGGGGGAAGGGAGCTAAAGAGAAGTTAGATGCCCAAAAAAGGCATTGTTAAGTCAAAGGGAAGTCTTGCACGCATGCGCGCCTGACCTCGTATGTCAGCTTCTGTGCTGGGAACATCCAATTATGTAAGAAGGAGCACTCCTTGTTTGGAATTAGAGACAAAGGGAGGGGAAGAGGAGTGGGGGTAGCAGTCTAAGCCAAGGAGTGAATCCAGCTTGTGCAGACTGCTCATGTCCGAAAACAGAAGAAACTTAACAGTATCCCTGCATGCATCAGAATCAGGGTTAAGAAATTGGACGAGTACTCAGACATGACTAGGCTGGAGGGAAAGAGGAGAGATGTACTGTGCTCCATTGATGGTAGAAGGTTTGGGGCAGGAAGATCCAGCCAAGGTAAGGGGTGAGATTATTATGGAGTCCTGATGTAGAGAAAAGGAATGAGAAGAAGCTGGACTGGTTCCCTGCCTAGATGCCCAGAGCAGTGATCTGATAAAAATATGAGGCAGGCTAGCAGTAGAGTACACGAATGCCACGTCCCGTGGCTCTGCCCTCCCCATGGCCCCGAAGATGGCATCAGACTCTGTGTCAAAAGGGCAGCAGACACATTCTTGGCATCTACATCAGGATTTCTTAAAGAGTGAGTGAGTGTGTTTGTGTGTGTATGTTGAGGGGCATGTGGGAATGGAACAGCGTGGTAGAAAGAGCAGGGAGAAAGGAAGAAAGTTCTGTGATCTGTGGGCAAAGGAAACTAGAAGAGTATATTAAGTCGGGAATTATATGGATATGAAAAAGAAAAGAAAGATCAGGTTTAAGGAGTCCAATAAGCAGTGTACTCGAAAATTAAATGGATGAGAAAATTAAACAAGCAATGGACTTTATGCCAGGCCATGGACTCATTTGCTTAGAAAAGCAATCTGTACAAACCATCTCCAGAGAAAATCAGGAGAAGGTGTGTGGAGAGAGAGTAGGGGAGCATTGGAGAGGCCTGTGCTGCCAGGCAAGAATGTGCATTTTCCAGAAAGACAATTATGAATGACTGACCGTGTACTCTTTTGCCTCTACTAATTCTCTTAGGTCTCTCCAGAATCTTAGGTGTTCTCTAAGAGGAGTCCATTCAGGGGCCTCTTTCTCAGTGGGCATGTCTAGGTAGCAGATGGATAAAGGGTCTTTTTGACATTGATTATATCTTAAAGGAAACTCCAGGCCTGCCTCCAGAGGGTACGAATAAGTGCAAAAGGAAAGGAACTGACATTTGTTAAATACTAACTATACCACGTAAGTAGCCGTGTACTTCAAGTACTAATGTGCAGTGCAGTTCTGTGAAATAGATATATATTTACACATTTTACAAGTGAGGAAAATGATACTCGGATTAAATAACCTTCCCAGAATTACAGAGCTAGTAAGTATCACACCCAGGATTCTACTTCAGTCATCCTGGCCTCAAAGCCTATGAAATTTCTGCTGCACCATACTGCCTCCCTACTCTGCAAGCTTCCTTACAAAGCTGTGACCATTAGAATTGGCCTTGCAAGTCCCAGTGCCTTATTTCCATCTAATTTCTTTTGCTTTCCATCTGACTGGATTGAGGGGCACATGCACATGATGGTAGTATATAAATTCATTCCCATCTGCATATTTCTGATTTTATTCTTAAAACATTCCTGGATGAGAGATTGCATAGTTTCCCTTAGGGATCCCTATTCGACATCCTATTCCCAGTCAGAAAAAGATTTTCAGAGCTAAGATTCAGAGTTTCTCAAGAAACACACATTATAGCTTTCTCCTTTGCTCCATAAATTTCTCTTTCTTTTGATTTAGCTTTAGTACCTTGTGGTTTATTTCACTTGATCTCTTTCTATGCACAATTTCTGTAGAAAACAGCATAATTTTCTAAGAGCTCCAGATACAAAATTATGTCAGACTCTAAGTCTTCGAATTTTCCTGTCACATTATTATCTGGCCCCTCATTATTGACTCAGGCAGTTTTTAGGGTTGCTGAAAATAATTTTCTGCACTGATCGCTTTGCTTAGGTTGTATTATACTTCCTTGGGGGAAAGGAACATCGTGTGTCTTATGCTTCTTCCTAGAACCAGACCTTGAAAAAGAGAAGCTCTCAACTTCTATTGATCGTGCCAGGATGGGCCCCACATCTCTCCTATTATGAGTGGCCTCCCTGTCAGATTTCTTAGGTGCCACTTACTCTACACCTATCTTAGGATAGAGACATCATGACTTTTCTTTTGTATACTGACAATTTCTACTTGAATACCTCTTTAAAGTTGTAACAGATAGGTGGCACTGGCTATGTGCCTGTGCCTGTGGAGTTTTGCACCTCTGTGTATAAATTTTCATACATTGAAACGCAGAGGCATAATTGATCATTGCATCAGTTATGACTAAAACAGTATCCTGAGGTATTTAAACCTCAAAACCTTCTTTCAAGGCAAGTTACTGGTATCTCTTGCCCATTTATAACTACAAATAGGAACCCAGGGCACCTGGGTAGCTCAGTTGGTTAAGCGTCCAACTTCGGCTCAGGTCATGATCTCGTGGTTTGTGAGTTCAAGCCCCACATCGGGTTCTGTGCTGACAGCTCAGAGCCTGGAGCCTGCTTCAGATTATGTGTCTCCCTCTCTCTCTGCCCCTCCCCCACTCACATTCTCTTTCTCTCTCTGTCCCCCTCTCTCTTTCCCTGTCTCTGTCTCTCTCTCAAAAATAAATCAACATTTTAAACAAATTTAAAAAAAATAGGCACCAGGACAGTTCTGAAGGACAGTTTCAGACTGTCAGTATCCTGAGAGTGGGGACGCTGTCTTATTCATCATTTTATCATAAGCACCTAGCCATATATGTGGAAAGCACTTAACAGATTTATGTCAAGTGAACATCATATGCCATTCTAATCAAATTGGTCCGTCTTCTTACCACTAGTGAGAATTGCAGGGATTCCTCAATAGTGCTGGGGGACAAGACACACAAACGTAAACTCAGCCTCTGTTATATTCCTCCCCCACAGGTCTTTAAGTGAGCAACTTGAATTCCCAGAGCCATGATTGAGCCTGAGAAGAGGGTTTTCCTCTGGGCCTCTTGGGCCTTCTCCTATCCTAGTGGCACTCTCCTTTCCAAAAGAACATGGTGCCCTCTCTGCCCTGGGCCTCCCACTGTAAGGCCCATGTAGGCTTGACTTCTCTGGAAGCATCTCCTGCTGTTTGGCCTTCTCAGTCCCTTTCCTTCCACACAGGGAAGTAAGAATATGGGCTTTGAAGTCAGACAGATCTGAATTCAAATCCTACTACTTTGTGTCTTACTGTCTGTGTGACTTAGAACAAGTCACTTAGCCTCCCTCTGCCTCCGTTACTCTCCAAATGGGAATAAGAGTGCCTAACTCATGAAGTTCGTTGGAGGGTAAGAGATGATAATGAAAGCGTCTTGATGCATGCCTGGCACATGGCAGCACTTAGTAACTGCGAGTTCTCACCCATCTTTACAAGCTCCATTTCCTTGGGGGCTCTGACTGCTGTGGCAGTATTATCTGATATAGAGAATATGTGTATATTTCAATGGTTTTTTTGGAGAGGTCTTTCTGCTGTGCTTGCTTTGGGATCTGTTAGTAGCAAAGACCCTGGGAGACAGAAATTCTTTTCTGCATCTTTCATATCAGGGCCTCTTTCTTCATCTATCTATGCTACCTTACATACTTAAAGTCTCCCCCAGTCATATCCAGAGCAGAGCCTCAGAGTTTCTTCAGAACCAGGGGACTGCCCTGTAACCCAGATGCTCCTAGCCCTCTTCACTTGCTTTCTAGGAAACTAACTTTATTTAGTTCTTGTTATGGTGACCTCTTTACAAATAATTTTTGAAAAGCCTGTGTAAGATTTGATGCCTCTGTGCTATCCTTTCAGATCTAATGTGTGACTGTTTCTTCTTTAAGGTCCTTTCACCCTAAGAGAAGAAATAACCCATATGAAACAAATAGAAATACTGAATAGTGTGAGACCAAATGGCATTGGACATAGACTATAAACACAGTAAAAAAAAAAGATTCTTGGGGGTAAAGGCGTTATAAAGGAAAGTAAGTGTTTAAAGCTATTTGTGAGATAGATATCAATTAGGTTTAGCATAAAGAAGAGTCCAGACAGTGGACAGAGGAGCGGCATTACTTCTACTTTTAAATAAAAAGTAACCTTTAACATATTTTGAATATTTTCAACCCGTTTCTCTCTCTCTCAGAGAGACAGAGACAGATACAGAGGATGTGTCTGTGTGAGAGAATCTTAACGCGCACAGAAGGCAGAGAGAAAGATCATTTTGTCAAATACATCTTGGAAAGCCCGGCAAGCAATTGGGGGAGTTGGAGCAGGAATTCTCCCTCTAGGCACCAGGTGGCGCTGCAAGTTAAACCGTGCCCATTTGCCTTCGAGGGAGTGTTCATTTTGCAACTACAGGTCCTTGTCTTGGTGGTGATGGTAATAGAAACCATTCCCTGCCTTGCTCCATGATTCAGAAGCTACTTATCTGCCCTCTTCTCTGGGCCACTGACTTTTACATGAGTCCAATTTCTTTCATCTTTCACCCTCTTCCCTCTCTCTGATCAGTCTTCAGTGTACACTTGCCTCTCTGAGCAGTATGTACTGCCAGAAGTTGCCTGTTTGAGTGCATTCCACCCCTCAAGGATTCAGTGCTGGAGCTGATTCATTGAGAACAGTTTTGACTCAGAAACCCAGAGTAAACCAGAGAGCCTACAGTGATTAAACCAGCTGGACATCTGACGTTGAAAAAACTCTGTTGCTACTCTCTATAAGCTAGTTGGTCCTACACTCAAGGCCTTTTTGGATACCAGAATCCTAGATAGGTATGTCACTAAGGTAGACATTGTCAGTGGTAGATTGCACTGATGTTGAGAATCTCATTAACCTCGTAAATAAATGATCAAGGATATTTCGTTTTGCTTTCAGCCATGGATGAAGATCATTTTGCTCTTTCCTGTTAACTTGGTGTTGGAGACACAGCCATATGTTAATGCTTCAGGTTTGATCTTTACCTCTTTTAGACAGACTTCACCAAGTGCCCTGTGGAGGAATGGACCTGTGTGGTACTAGAGTAGGGAGGTAGTAGGGGTAAACTAGTGGGAAATACACCTTAATCTAGGGCTGATGTGATTATGGCACCAGAGGTTTTCTTTGGGGGAATTTCCCCAGTAAATGTGCAGTCTACATAATATGGTATGCTTGCTATGGAAATGCAGCTTCAAGTAAGCCCCTTGACCTCCTCCTCCTCTCTCCCCCTTGTTTTCTAACCACAAGAGGTGCCCCCAAAATATGTACTATGTGGACATCTGGACTCGACACAGCTCTGTTTCATAGCCTTAGTATCAGAATGGATAATCTTCTATTTGGAAAGGTTTTAAAATTCAGCCTATAGACAGGAAACTGAAAACAGCTGTTACCTTTGGGTAGCTCCTCTACCCAAGGTGATTCTGTTCATTATAGTCCCTTTTCCCCATGCTTCTTCCAGCATTTTTCCTGCTTTCTTGACTTTGACATCAGAATCTGTCTATCCCTTGTCCTCTTTAACTAGTCTCTTCCAGCTTCCTCCACCCATTTTCACAGCATGATTTGGAACCCTACTATGTCTGCTTATTTAAACCCAATCCCTAATTCTTTTCCAGATCATGCTTAAGCACGCTTTAACCTGTGATCTGGTCGAAGCTGGGAGCCAGTCCCATCCTGCAGAGCACATGCTCCCCTCCTTTCAGTCCTCCAGCTCTCCCTCCTGCCTCCTTTCCGACAGTGGTGGGGTTTGCCCAGAGCAGAGCCTGGACATCTCCCTGTGAGGCGAACTCAACCGGGAACAGGACGGATTTGGTTGTCAAGACAACACCGAAATTCCTGCCTCTTTCCCTCCTTTGTGTCCTTGCCTTTCTTTCCAGTGCTCCAGTTCTGAGCATTTCTCTCTCTCTCCGTGCTCTTTCTCCTCCATGGACTCAATATTCTTCTGAATGGGTGGCCATTTTAATCAGCCTTCCCCTTCTTCCCTGCCTTCTTGCCCTAGGTGCTGAGAAAGAAAGGCTCAGGATAGCTGCCTGGTGACAGAGAATTACCCAAGCTTGCTGTTTATATGAGAATGAGGAAAGGAGGAGAGATTTTGAATCCTGCAGTCCAGTCCTTGCCGTGAGAGTTGCATTGTTTAGTATTACTGAGGTCTTGTTTTAGGAAAGATTCCAAAATATAATCTTCAAATTACCCATAACCCCCTCTGGTTTCTCTCCAATCTTCTTAAACACACAGGACAAAAATGGTTCACTATTCTAATATTTATATCCCTTAACGTGCCAGGAGGAGAGTCAGCTTTGCAAAAGGAAAAAACTAAGGCATGAAATGCAAAGCTCACTCAGGATTTTACCATCGTTAAGTTCCTAGGACCTTAGAGTTTTTTAAGAGGATCCAAAGGAGTCTTTCTTCGACTCATGCACAAACATACAAGCACTTTCAAAAATGCTTTCATTTTTCTCATTTGATCTTGATAACTTTGTAAAGAAGTCAAGGCAAGAATTAGTCCCTTTTATTAAGAGGAAAGCCAGAACTCGGTTCATTCAAGTGGTCAAGCAGGCTCAAAACTCTGGCTTTTTAGTGTTATTTCCAGTCATTATTGCACACTGCTTATGTGAAGCCTTTGTGTCTCTTCTGGCCACTGAATGTGTCTTTTCCATAGAAGAGTATGAGCTAGTTTATAGTCAGTATTGCCTTGAAAATTGTGGTGACAGAGAAGTCTTTTGGGCTTGGAGAAGAGACATGGACTGTTGTTGAGACACTAAGGAGGCTGCTGGTTGTGAGACAGATGTCCTGCTGCTGCTTTTTCATGGATCAAACGAAGAGCACAGGCAATCATCCAAGAAGCATGGCTTTGATTTTGTCTGGCTTTAGAATCTATCAGCTGTGAGTTTTCAGGGCTGGATTATGGTGCGTTAGCAATATCATATGCAGCTGAGAAAAGTTGATCGGAAGGTCGTCAGAGGTTTACTAGATTTGTGTAATCAGCTTTCAAATTGGAATCCTAAGGGTGTCACAATCCTGAAATCTAGAACAGATTTCAGGAACGTTCGCTTTACAATTAGTCTCACTTATCCTGTGAACACAGAACCATTCAAGTGTCTTCCTCTCATTGTATATTTGTTAGAAAGGTAACCTTACCCTTATTTTTAGTCACTTTTTACCCAAACATTCTGCTACTTTCTTCTTCTTCTTACTAGCTTCACGAAGTCGGCTGGAAGCAGTTTGATGCTGCTCCAGCAATCAGGGGCACTTCCCAAAATACAAGTGTGATTCATAGTCCTCATAACCCCTTTGCTTTTGTTTGACTTTCAGTTTCTTCCATCCTCTGGGCCTATTTGCCAGGAAAAGTGACAAAAAACATAGACTGCTGGCAGGTGTCTGTCTTCTCTAGGATTTATAGAGTGTGCCAGATATGAAGCATGGCTCACCCAGTCCCTTCCTCGTACCTCTCTTGCCTTCCAGGGGAATGTATAACCAGGGGTGAATTGCATGGATTATTCATGGTTTGTTTTTGAGAGAGAGAGAGAGAGAGCGCACAAGCAGGGAGGGACGGGGTTTGGGGGGCGGGGGGTGCAGCGGAGGAGATAGAGGGAAGGAGAGAATCTTAAGCAGGCTTCACACAGCGCAGATCGTGACATAGGGCTCATCTCACAACCATGAGATCATGACCTGAGGCAAAATCAAGTCAGACACTTAACCGACTAAGCCACCCAGGTGCCCCTCATGATGAACTCTTAATTTTAGCTCAGCTGACTTACTCCCCAAGATACTTACAACATTTATCCTATAGCTGGTGTGTTGGAACACAGTTTAATTTTAATGTTACCCTAAATAAAAGATTATTAGGAAAATAAATGCCTAATATTTATATAAATACATATAAAATGCCAAATACAAAGGATTTCTAAATTGTCCACTGTTTTTTTAATCTCTTATTCTCTCTCTATAAGCATGAATAATGAGCCTTCTATTCTTTTGGGGCTTTAAGTATTGGGATATTTTTCTTTTGCAAAGCTTATTTTGAGCAGTGTGCCATGCTTTTAGATCATTGTCCCATAGAGAGCATTATTTTCCTTAGTAACTAATATTTATTGATTACCCACTCTGTGCTAGACACTATGTGAAATGATCAAAATACAAAAAAAGACCCCAAATTCCTACCCTAGAAAGTTTACTATCCAGTTGGAGGTACAATCTTATAAATAAGGAATTAGAGTACAAAGTTAGGACTTTAATAAGGACTCTGTAGGTGATTAAGAGAAGTGATGAAGTAATGAATGATGAGAGGCCCAGAGCAGGCTCACAGGAGAACACTTCTGAGTTAGGATTGAGAGCTGACACTGGAGTACAGAGTATTGATGGCAGAGCAGTAACCAGCCTGGCGGATTTGTGGTACTTGAAGTCAGGTATGATTAGGAGTAATGATGTGCAACGAGAGTGACCAGATTACACTGAAGAACCTGATGGGTCCCGACTCATACAGAGTCCCGTGAGCCATTCAGAGAATGTCAAGTTTGTCCCCCATTTTGGGGGAAGCCTTTTATGTAATGTAAATAGTGATGACAGGATCAACTTTGTAACTTAGAAAAATCACTTAAATAGTGCTGTGGAGGATCCGTTGAAAGAGGCAAAGTTAGCACCAGGGAGACAAATTAGGAGAGAGTTGTACTGACAGAAATGAAAGGTGATGAGGATTTGTGATAGAGATAGGAAAGGTTGAGGACTTCGTGAGATGGAGCAGGTAGGATCGCCTAGATTTAGTAATTGTTTAAATAATTCCTTGGTGTTGTAGGGGTGTATGTGGATTCAGAACAGGGAAAAGGAGAAACTAAAAATAACTCCATTTTCTACTGTGCACATTGAGAAGCATGACTGATAGGACGGGATAGCATCTTTCCATGCAGTCCATCTGACTTGTGCTTAAAAGTCTGTGGCCGCTCACTAAATCAATAGATTTTTATCTCCTTTTAGTAAAAATATGATGACACATGAGGAAACATGGACTGTATCCTTAATAATTTTGAGACTTAGAATACCTGAGGACCCGAGAACCCAGATTGTATTTTCATCTTTTCTTCTATCTGTAAGTTCTCTTGTCTTTGGGAAAAAAAGGAAACTGTGGAATGTATGGCTGATACAAAGGGAAGATTTTCAAATTTTCTGTTGTTTGGCATGTGATGCTCACATGGTGGACTCCTGACTATCAAATAGAGCATAACTCAAGGATAATTGAATATACATGGCAGGAGACCTGTCAATTCATTGAAGAGCAAGAAGGTAAAAAAAAAAAAAAATTTCTTTTGAGATAAAGCTAACACTGGATATTATGGGAAAAGCTGACAGAGAGGAAAGTGGAGGTGGAAGAAAGGTTAATAGAATTCACAGAACAGAACAGAGAATGAGATAAAGAAAATTACTGTTTTATATGCCATAATAATAAGTTAACTTAAAACTTTAACACTCAGAGTTATACTGAGAATTTTGGAATAAAATTGATTCATTCCGTATTTGCTGGCCTATTGTATGACTGGCACTATTATAGTAAATGCTGAGGAAGATATCAAAATGAATTCAGTAAGATCCCTTTCCTCAGAACCTTACAATCTATTCTTTTGGCACCTACAAGAAGCTCAACCAATGTGTATGGAATAAGTGGAATAAACAAATTAAACACAGAATTCCAGTGAGGAAAGGAAAGAATCAAAATCAGATGAAACCAGCTTAGTTAACTGAGATCAGATTCTAGAAGTATGCATATATTTTAAAAGAGGGCAGAGGGGAGGACACATACTGAGTAATGCAAAATAGCAATAGAACTAATAAGAATGGTGTCCAGTAAGCTTAAATTCAGAGTTGAAGTTGTGGATAAATATTAGGGGAAATGAGTTTTAAAAACAAAACAAAACAACATGAAAAATAAGAAAAGCAAAGAAAATAAAGTGTTTGAAACAGATGCCGTAGTATTCACTGGCTACATGGAGAAAACATTTATTTATCTATTCAACAATAAATTGGCCTGCTGTTTGCTAAGCTGTTTAATTTCTATTTGTTTTTCCTGTCAAGGAAAATGGTTTGACAAGAATTGGACAGACATGATTAAACTAGAAAACTAAAATAGGAATGCAGATAAGAGAACACTTAACCTATTTTGAAGCTCCTGTACCTGACCCAGATGAATTATATTCTGCGGAACTGAACATTTGTATTTATCATTGAAGACCTAAGGTCATTAAGAAAAGTGGCATATAGACTGTGGTGGGTTGGAGATGGACAAATACGTTGCCTTTTCAAAAATGGATACAAGTCATTAACTCTGACATTTATCTCTAGAAACATCTGAAGCAGATTATTAAATAGATGTTTTGTGAACAGGCTTGGAGGGGGAAATGGTGAGCCTTAGAAACCAGTAGGTGATCAGTAGGAACGTGCCCTACCTTATTAGCACACTTTCTTTCTTTAGCAGCATTATTAAACCATTAAACTGCATTGATTATTAAATTGTAGGTAAATTTCCACAAGCTTTGGGCATATTCTTATAGTATCCTTGTGGACAAAATAGATATACATGGCCTGCACTATAGTACTTTTAAGTGATTAATGGCTAGTTGAGTTTTTTAGCCCAAGATATCTATCTAACAAACTGATGACATCCTGGAAGGAAACTTCTAATGGTACAGCATTTTTCATTTTTCTCGTTCTTATTCTGGTCAATTTTTTCATCAGTAAATTTGCAAGTAACTCTAATTTTAGAAGTATAATTAATACTCTGGATGACAAAAATCAAGTTTCAGAAGGTTAGAATAATCAAAACCAACAAGATGGATTTAATAGAAATAAATATTATAAACTAGAATTTAGATTTTTCAAAAATTGCACAAGTACAGAAGGGCAAGACGAGGCTTAACAAAGAAGCATGTGATTTTTTTTTTTGTTAAAGTACATATGTGGAGCTAGGGTCCTAGTTGACTGCAAAACTCAGTATGAGTCAGTGCTTTGATGTGTGTGCCCAAAAAGCCAACACAGTCTTTGACTGTATTAATAGAAGTATAGTGTCTAGATCAAGGAAGGCACTAATCCTCTGCATTCTTTCATTCTTTGCTGGCCAGGGCACATCTGGAGGTTGTGTTTGGTTCTGGGTACTCCATTTTAAGAGAGAATAAAAAGCAGCACACACCCAGAGGATAAAACCAGTATGAGGAATGGTTCACTTCTCTCCTTCATTCTTCAGACCTTTGTTGAGTGTATACTGTGTGCTCAACTTTGAGGTCACCAGAATCATGGGTATTTAACTTGTAAAAGAGACTTAGGGGAGAAATAACAGTTGAATTTAAAAATGCAAAGTGTTTGTTCAGGAACTCTGCCCATTTTTAGTTGGATTATTTAGGGGTTTTTTGGTGTTGAGTTGTGTAAGTTCTCTATGTATTTTGGATATTAACTCTTTATTGGATATGTCATTTTCAAATATCTTCTCTCATTCAGTGTTGTTTTGTCATTTTGTTGATGGCTTCCTTTGCTGTGTGCAAAACCCTTTTGTTGTGTTACTAATAGTTTAATTTTGCTTTGATTTGCCTTGCCTGAGAAGACATATCTAGAAAAATATTTCCGTGGCCAATGTCAAAGAAATGACTGCTGTATTTTCTTCTAGAGTTTTATGGTTTCAAGTCTCACATGTAAGTCTTTGATCCATTTAGAAAGAGATTTGACCTGGTAACTTTAATACCTCCTGTTTTTTAACTCCAGAGAGTAGAAGTAGGAACAATGACCAGAAGTGACAAAGAGGCAGTTTTTGGTTGCCAATATTTAAGAAGCATCTCGAATAAATTGCAGTTATCCTTTTCAGGAATTAAGCAACTTCCCCAAAGTCACATTCCTAACTGGTGGCAGAGCTAAGATGAAAGCCCAACTTTGTGGATTCACGGACCAGAACTCTTGGCTCTGCCATGATGTTACACAGATTTCTACTCTGGGAGGAGGTAAGGTAGGGATTGCCTGTTTCCTTCCAGCTATGAAGTTGTGTGTTCCTATTATAAGCCTTTTGCTATGCAATGCTCCTTTTTGGTTCTGTCTTCATGTGTCAGTTGGTTAGATTATTTGGAATACATAACCTCCAAGGTTAAACAGATGATTTCCTTAATTTCCTTCCTTGATTCAAAATGCTTCAGCTCATAATGCATAATAATCTTATAGCTGTAATTTGTCCATTACTAATCAAAAACAAAAACTGGCTAGATACAGAAGTGTGGAGCTCAAGATTCTTAAATCATGGTGTTTAGGTCCTACATAGTCTTCCCTTGAAGCACGTGTTTTAAAGATGTGGATCATGATTTAAAGCATGAAAGCGAAAATCAAAGAAGAAATTGTGTAGTCTCCCTAGGCCATTTTAGATTTCACAGTAGTCACTGGGATAAAGAAACAGGAGCTTCTTGCCCACGAAGTTCATTTCCTCCCCATGCTTCTTCCAACACAGAGCAGGAAAGGATGGTGACCTAGATACACAGAAGGCAGCAATGATGAACTCTGTCAGACACAGCTGAGTAACCTGGATCTGGCCAGTTCTAGGAGCAAGAAGTCTAGAGCTGAGAGCTGACAAGGAGAAACTGTCTGTAAACAAAAGAAGGGGCCGTGGCAGAAAGGCAGAGGCCTGGGAAAGGAATCAGAGGGAAGAGAAGTGTTACTTTTATCAGGTGTGATATTGGCAAAAACAACTTGTTTAATGGGAAATGCCCTGGATCCACACCATCACCCTCAAGATCTCCTTTCTTTCCACCCTATACGTTGGGGCTACCAAATTCATGAGCAAATACTCACAGGACTGTGGGTACAGAACACAATGTTCATAGTTTATGCCACTGTAAACATTTTACAGGGTGCTTGGGCGGTGGGTGGAGGTGGGGAGTGTTTCCAAGAGGCTAAAAAGGCTTGGGCTTTTCCCCCCATTTCTTGGAACTCCTCATTCCTTATACCATATCAATGTTTTTCTAACTATTTTTAAACTTCAACCCACAGTAAGAAATACATTTTCCAACAGGACCCACTGTGAACATGACACGTGCACACACACAAATACACATCTAGTAGGTCCATGTTTGAAACAAAAGGGTTCTACTTAGGTGTTTTTAAATGTCACAAATCACAGAGTTGAGTACATGGCTGCCTCTAATGCTATTCAGCCCACAATTAGAGAAATCTTGTGCTACAGCCACCAGAGTTGAAATGACTTTGGAAGTGGCCTGACACATGGCAGCCAAGACCCTAGGTCTAAGGCGGTGATTCCCAACTGGGGATTTTGTCCCTCAGAGGAGATGTGGCAATGTCTGGAAATGTTTGTGATTGTCACACAAGAGGTACCTTGGAGGGCAGAAATGCTCCTCAGCATTTGATAATGCTCAGGACAGCCCTTCACATCAAGGAATTAGCCCAAAATGTCAGTAGTGCCAGAGTTGGAAAACCTGGCTCTGAAGGTAATTGAAGTGAGCTAACATTCAATTATAGATCTGTTTACAGTGATAGAAGCTTTAACCTGATCTTCTTTCACTGTTTTTCTTTGAACTATATTTGTTACATTAAGGAGTTGGAGTGTAATCACCCTTGGATTGTCTACACAGATAGCCCAGTGGAAAAAAAGGGTACAAAGAGTGATTCTGTTGTTTCTTTCATTTAGACTGTACCCAGGCATTTTTTGTTAGAATATTATTACTGCTGTTAAGAATATTTTCTCTTTCTTTAATGTTTATGTATTTATTTTTGAGAGAGAGGGAGAAAGAGAGGGAGAGAAAGAACAGAAGCCGGGGAGGGGCAGAGAGCGAGAGCGAGAGCGAGAGGGAGATGAAGAATCCAAAGCAGTCTCCAGGTTCTCAGCACAGAGCCCAGATCAGGGCTTGAACTCACAAACCATGAGATAGTGATTGGAACTGAAGTCAGACGCTTAACCAACTGAGCCACCCAGGCGCCCCAACAATATTTTCTACCTGATGACTTCACTATCCTTCTCCCCCTGTCCTCCCCATTAGGCTAACTTATTCAGGGCCCCTCCTCACTCAGCCGTAGCAGCTCTTAGCAGAAAAGAGAAGGGAATCTGGCTAATTAGATTAGACGTGGTCTCTTAAACTTTCTCCCCTTACTTGTGAGAGTTGATTCTGTTGTTTTGATGGGAAGTGACCTTGTGCTAACCTTGAGGTGCCATCTTAAGCCCTAGTATTAAACTGTCTCCTTTTTAGCCACTGCTCCATTCCTCTATCCATAGCTATTTCAGACCAGGTTCTTGTGAACACGGACTAGACTTGCACTCCCAGTGTAATGAAGAGCCCTAATCTCCACATCCTCCCTCCTTACATGTCTGGCATCCGAGAGGCTTGTGAATATCTCAGTGTCAATCTGCTGTTGCTTCTTTCTCATTTTATTGGCCATTTCTGGGCCCACTAGTAAGTCTGCTATGTGCTCTGAATCATTCAGAGATGGCCTCATAGAACAGACCTGGTTTGGCTTTTTTTCTTCTTTTTATTGGGGAAAAGGTAGGATGGTAGGAGGAGATATCTCTAAATCAAATAACAGAAATGGAATAGTAGTAGAAAATAAAACCAATGCTATTTGTGGCTATTCTCTACCATATTTATTTTAGCATATTTACCTCATGCATCTTGAATTACATAAACAATAACATTTGTATTTAGTAAATGAATTCTTATAAATAATTTATAATAGACTGAGAGATATGTGTTTGTGTCCACCTTGAAACTTTAGATTTCTGTTAGCATAATAGTAAGTGGTACTAGTAGATTCCAGAAACTGATACTGGAAAAGCTCCTGTGGTACGTTGGACTTCAGACTCATACATTCCATTCCTTTTGCTTCAAGAGAACTATAGGGGTACAGATTTCTTTTTAACTTTCCCAGTCGTAGGTTAAGAATAGAAAGACAGCATGTGGAATAGAGATGAAGGGAACTAGTAAGCTAAGGCATTAGTCCCTCTTTTAATTTTCCAGTGCTTAATTTCTTCACCTTCTCTACTCTAGCCCGGTTTCAGAGTAAACAGAGCAAGACAAAGGGAATCAATGAGACTAGATAAATTTTTTTTTTGTTTTATTTATTTCTGAGAGAGAGAGAGAGAGAGTGCGACAGCATGAACAGGGGAGGGTCAGAGAGAGAGAGGGAGATACAGAATCTGAAACAGGCTCCAGGCTCTGAGCTGGCTGTCAGCACAGAGCCCAACGTGGGGCTCGAACCCACGAACCGCGAGATCATGACCTGAGCCTAAGTCAGACGCTTAACCGACTAAGCCACCCAGGCGCCCCTCAATAAGACTAGATAAAGAATTGTACGGTATGTGTGGAGCTCTACTCTGGAGGAAGATGATGGAATTAGAGGTAGGGAAAATAGGGATGGAAAGGGGAGAAGAGATCATTGGATGAAGAAATCCCCTCTTCATTGTCATCAGTTGTTGGTTCTGTGCTAGGTGTTAGGCAAGGCAAATAATACAGAATCCCTAAATCTGGTAATTTACAACTTAAGAAAGACATTTTGCGTAATAATAAAGCATGCCTTAGAAATTCTTCTAAAGCTCACAGATTTTTTTTTTTTTTCTGTTCTGTCTGAGAGGGCAGGGCAATTTGTGTAGTGGTAGTAGTCAGCACTGGTCATTTTCTTGGTTTCAGCTTTATGATTTTTTCCTTCTACTTTGGGATGCTCGTCATTCATGACAAGATACCATACCTCAGGAGTTCTGTGGGCATGAAAGTTTCACTGCCTTGCCTCTTTTCCACGGGCTGACTGGGGCTAGGAAATGAAACATGGCTAACCCCAGATGTCCAGGAGAAAGCCTGTTCTCTTAGCAGAAGAGATAGAGGAGGAACCTGGGCAAGAGGACAGTCTTGTAAAGGGTGAATGTTTAAATTTTAAATCTGCGTTTATAAGTGTGTGTGTGTGGTCAGTGTCTTTTATGTCTGGGGTATAAAGAAGCCTGCGGGTAATGGAAACCACAGCACCTTGTAGGTAGAAGCCACTTGGTACATTATATTCCTCTTTTTAGATATGCAGTTTGTTTCATTTCCACCAGTTTGTACCAGTCTTAGTTTCTCATGTTCCTTACATTCCTGGGAATAACTTGTTGATCAGTTCTGTGCCTCGGGGTTTATAGTGCTTGACAGTTTCTTTATCAGCAGTTGACATTTACTTGGAGACTTTAGTTCTCTTTGTCAGTTCCACTTAGCTCCCACAACTGAGTTGACTCACTGACTCATCCTGATCATCAAGGGGCTTATTTTTACTTTTTCCTCCTTTGGTTCTTCTTCCCGCCATTCCCATTTAGAGTTTGATAAGCTGTAGTTCTATAGATTTGTAGACATTTATACATTCATATTTTGCCATGTGCCCAAATTTGTTTTGCACCCAGCTGGTGTGCTTGAGTCACCCAGGCACAACAGAAGAAAACAAAAAGGACATCCTTGCCGTAATGCAGTGGTGCAAGGGCCTGCTCCTGTCGGTGAATTAAGGTTAATTCAAAACAATCAGCCTCTTATATTGTAAGACATTCCCAGAAGATGACCGAGGTCCCCAGATTCACTCTTCAGTATTCTGCTGTAAGAAGGGTTGAGCAGATGCTAAGATAGATGCCTTTGAAGAGTGGAGTCACAGGCATCACTGGCCCCAGAGAACAAGAAAAAGAACACATTGGCTTATATGCAAATGGAATGAGAGCTGAGCTAGAACTAATTCCAGTCAAAGGTTTTTGGTTTAAGATTCTCCTGGCTTTTTTGGAGGACTTCAGGATTTTGTTTTTCACTCCAGTGAAACCAGTTACTCAGATGAGACCCTAGTACACATCATTCACCTTAGCAGAAGTCACACAAGTATTTGTGGCCTGAGGTGAAGAACGAGTGTTGGGTCACTTGATTCCCTGTAGATAATCTGATCAGGCCATTGCATCCACCTCCCTTTGCTGACCCTCTTCTATAAACAGGAACAGAAATTCTTGCTACTGGATCCCTTTCATCAGGCGTCTTAGGCTCGCTGAATGAAAAGCCCTATAAAAAGGAGATGCAGCCCTAATAATATCAAATACGATTGTGATGACTATTTTGGGCAAGAGCAGCTTTGTGCCGCTCTTGATCTCCATCGGTGTCTGCCATTCCTGCCCTGCCATTACCTTTCAGACTTCCTATTCTTAGAATCATTTGTGAGCCCTGGGCTTGGGGGATTGCAGCCCCCAAGGCTGGAATGCCTAGCTTGAGCGGAATGCAGACTGTCTGGCAGAGTGGAGGTTAAATAAAGTTTGCCTTGGCAACCCCCTCTGCTCTTGGATGGGCGACAAGTAACTCGGGTATAGGAGCAACGGCTTGAGCTGCCATGTGGTTCAGGACCAAATAGAGTAGAAGTGGTTGATGGTCCATCCGTTATAGTCACAGTCTTGTCGGGCTCAGCCCTGCTCCATACTAAAGAGGTTTGGCAGGCTTGAACCTCAGCTAGTAACCATATTGCTCTGAAAAAATGCAGGAACAAATAAAAAATAAGGGTTAAGTGCCTGCAGGAACAAGGGTCCATGAGGAGCAGCTGGTATGGATAGGGTGGCAAAGGAGAGAGAGATATATAAAATCACCAAACCCTTAGCTGGAAAGGCAGTATATGCACATTGCTGAGAAGTGACAGAGCTTCCCACTAGAGGACAGTTGGAAAGCTCCCGCCCTGCCGGATACTGGTTCCCTGCTAGTGCTCTGTTCTATGCAACCCTTAGTACAGCTTGCAGTTCCTAGTGGACACGCAGTAAATAATGGTATTATTATTATTACTCATCTTCAAAGTCTGTGGTCCCGAGTTGTCGAATTGCTTGGTTTCATTTGTGAGAGTTGCCACTACCTTCACTTTGTTCTGTGCTGATTGCTCACGTGATTCACACCTTGCTGCAGTCCTTCCTTCAGATTTATCTGACCGTTCTGCTTTCTTCCACCACAGGTGGCTGGAGGTACAAGTTGCTAATCTAACATGTCCACAACGCTGGGTGCAGTATCTCCGACTTCTTCAGGAGTCCATCTGGCCTGGTGGGGTTTTGCCTAAGTATCCACGGCCTGTACGGACCCAGGAGCAGAAAGTAGCTGCTGAAAAACAGGCTTTGCAGAGCCTGATGGGAATCCTGCCAGGTAATTGGACAATGAGATTGGTTATACTGATAATTATTCCTTTGCCATCTGGCTTTGCCACCGTTATCCCATACCCCTCCCCATTTTTAAAAGGGCTTGAATGTGGGTAGGCTGTTGACCCACCATTTCTCAGGCTAATAGGTAAATGATCAGAGCTGCAATTCTTTTATCCCTCATTCAAGTGATGCTGAGGGAATGGAAAGGATCACTAAGACCACACCATAAATAGTAGGTGAGAATCCTGCAGATACACCACAGAGGCAGGTCTCAGAACTGTTCCTACCAGATGAAGACCTCAGGTTCTCTGCCAATTCACGGTTTTTGGATCAGGGAAGAAAATGATATGTCCCGTAGAAGCTCAGCCTTCATAAATTGGGATCATGGAATAAAGTACATGGTTATTAGCAATAGATAAAAACAAATGAGAGGATTTTTTTTCTTTACTTTCTATGGAGTTTTAGAAGGCAGAGAAGGCAGTTTGTTGCCTATGGCTGTGCTGTGGTAATCAGGGTACAGTAGTGAACTCTTAACTCTTAAAACAATTTTATGTACTCTTATTAACCTCTGCTCTCCACCCTAAACTATTACATCAGAAGTACCTGCACTTTAGGGTGCCTGGGTGGCTCAGTAGGTTGAGTGTCTGACTCGTGATTTCGGCTCAAGTTATGATCCTAAGGTTGTAGGATCAAGCCCCACATCAGGCTCCGTGCTGAGAGTGGAGCCTGTTTAATTTTCTCTCTCTCTCTCTCTCTCTCTCTGCCCTTCCCCTGCTTGTGCATGCACTCTATCTCTCCCTCTCTCTATCTCAAAAGAAAAAAAAATCCTACACTTTAATGACAGGTTACAGAATTATTTTTTGAGGCCCATTCTTATTTAAACAGTTAAGAAACATATTTCTAAGCTTTTCGCTGTTTTAGTTTGACTATGTGGTTCAGAAGTTTGCCAGAAATACCTCGTTTGAATAAAAATGGCAGATACCTTGAGATAAACTCTTTAGAATCTAATGCTTAAGTGGAAGCACTGAAACCGCATCTGTTTTTTCCTCTGCAGATATTGTAGTAGAAATCCTTGGAGTAAACAAATGCCAGCTGAGCTGGAGTCTGGTCTTGGAGTCATTACAGGAACCCGTCATTAACAGGTAGGCTGAAAAGCATGTGTATACTCAGCATCAGCACAGCTCAAGCCATCTCTGGTCTCAGAGGTGTCCATGGTTTCTAAGTGTGCAACCCACACTGCGAAGAATGGAACTGCAGTCTTTATTTGCCCAGGGCCCTGACTGCAAGGTGTGATGTCCAGGTCCACACACATTAAGGAAAACCCACACTGACAGCTTCTGAGCAGTATTGGACCAGCCACTGTTCGCATTTAGAAAAACTCGATGCAGGCCCCCATGTGAGCTACTGAAAATGCCCTGTCACCCTCCAGTCTTATTCAGTGTGCTTAAAGGCTCTTTCAACATTTGCCAGCCCCTGTGAACATCATGAGAGCATCCCCTGTCCTGTACACCACAGGTCATATAATGATTTTCAGCTCTATGTTCAAGGCTTCACAGCAAAGCCAAATAGTATTAGAGTCAGGAACTGTCTTTGCTTAATACAAAGCAGACAAGATAATGAGTGTGGGCTCTGATAAAGGGACCAGGAATACTGGGTGAACACTCCTAGAATAATCCAGAAAAGGTAGGTACTTTCCTGGCTGGTGCCTTGGGATGTAGTGCTTCTGAAAAGTATTCAGGACTTCCAATCCTTTCTCAAACCATGTCCCAAAGCAGACTGCATCAATTAACTGTCACCACTCAAGGGCCCTGGCTTTTGCTTCATTGCCTGTAGGTCACCTGTAGATCTATAATCATTAATTATGAGAAACAGCCATAGTCAGAAACTCTAAAAATTCTCAGTAAGTTGATGTCACAAAGATTTTCCCTCCTTCACAGTTTTTCAGAGCAGTGCTGATGTGCTAATGCAGCTGTATAAATAAATGTGGCACTTCCTAAAATCTAGTCTCAAGTTCTATTTCCACCTCTCTTGGGTTCATAACCTTTATTCAACAAACTTTTATTTCATGGTGGAGGCTTTATCAAGCTATTAAAATTTAGAGTTCACTAAGGATATCAGTAATGGGCAAGGCGGGGAAGGGAAAATAAATGTCATAAACAGGGATCTGGTGTCTGTTGACTGAGCCAGACCCTCCTCTAAGTTGTTTTGTCCGTTTGTTTTAGGCATTTGATTTACTGCCTTTGGGACATCATCCTGGAATTCTTGGATCTCAGTGCTTCTGTTGAGGAGTCTGCCATCACCACCTCTGCCTCAGATACCCCAGGCAACCCCAGGAGGATGGGTGTCTCCCCTTAGCCATAGGTTACTCGCTCGTTCTTTGAGGGCTGGGAAACGAGAGTTGCTCTCCTACCCCACGACCAGTCAGGAAACCTGTGCCGCCTGAACCTGGGCAGTAGCTCAGGAGGCCTGAGGTCCCAGGGGCACAGTTCTCCCCCAGCTCTACTCCACTTGTAGCCAGTGATGGGGGAAATACATGCCAGTCGCATGCCTGTCCATTTCTATACCTTGTTTTGTGATGTTTAGATCGTTGCTGGTGGAAAAGGAATCTGTGAGGTAGAAGAATGAGCCCCTTTTGCCTCTCCTTTGCCCTCCTTCCTAAGGTTGTTTGCCGGGAGCCTGACTCTGTCCATATATGTTCCTAATCCACTAACACACAAATTGTAGATAGACCAAGAGAAAACTGATAACCGGATTTCTTGGAGGAATAGACCATCTTCTACAGCTCTTTGTTCCCACCAAGAAACTGAAAATTCATTCAGGACCACTCTTGAAGGTGGGGTCCTCTGAGTTCTGTCTAGTTTCCCAACAATTCCAAAGAAGGAGGGAAAACATTTCTCAAGTGACTTTTTACTGATTGGCTATTTCCCAACACATCAGTCCTAGGGAGAATGGTATTGAAGGCTGCTTCCCTGGGTGGCTACACTTTGCCTGTTCAGAAGACTTCAAAGTTGACTGCCAAAGCTTCTGGGTAGATCCACCCCACCCTCCACACCCTTTCCTGAAAGAGAGTTGCATCACAGATTTTATTTATTAGCTTTCCTTCTAACCCCTCTCCAAGAGCAGTTGAGTTTGGTCTTTGTGACTTTCTCTCTGTCTTCCTTCAGCAGAATCATATGGCAAGTTGCTTAGTCAACCCAGTGCTTCCAAAGGGAAGGGAAAGGCTTGCTCCTGCTCCGTGCCTGGGAATGTGCCCAGAGAGGAGGGAACTCGGTGGGGGGAGGGGGTGCAGGTTTCTAGCAGGGGACTTTTAACTTGAACCGGTAATATTAGCAAAGCTGCACGAAAAGCTTTTTACTTCCTGTTCTTTAAGGATCCAGTTATAATTAGTCTTTAGGGACACTTGAAGATGGAGGCAAAGGTACTATATCAGACACTAGTGTCTTAGAAGAATGGAACAATTAGGAGAAATTGTTGCTAGGTAAGAGGCAGACAGAAAGTCACAAGGGAAGTACTGCACATTAAATGCATGTGAGTAGCTGACAGGGTTCAAGAGGGTCACTGGGAGACTGTTGCCCCCCTCATCCCTTTAGCTTTGCACTTGCCTGTTAGAGCCTTGCTGTCACTGAGTTGTGGATCCTCCCATTTGGAAGGGGATATTGGGGTAAGACAGCAATGAGATGGATCTAGAACAAGTGTCAGGTTCCCTTAGACTCTGAAGTAGATGATGTGCACACAATTAAAGTGGTTTATGGGAGAAAGTTGTGCAATCTTTTTTTTTTTTTTTTTTTTTTACCNTTTTCTTTTACCACCCCTCAGGAGGCTTTTACCTATAAAATGTGTTCTGCTGTAATCAGGAGGCTTTAGGTAGGCTCTTATTGCCCCAGGACAAGGAGATGAATGAGATCATGTCTCATGGCACCTCTAACCTTAAAATTTGATTGTTACAGTGACTTTATGGCTCCAAAACTTCTTTCACCCTGGACACTCACAGGCAGAAGGAACTCAGCATTTCTTGCTTTAGTAATTATGTATTTGCAGGATGGCAGGGGGTCCAGCCTCACATATTGAAGCACGTCCTTCACTTATTTCAGCTGTAGGGCCTATTTCGGGGTCGGTGCAGGTGGCCAGCTCGTTTCTGCTACCCTTCTCTCCTCATACTGTACCCTCACAGGTACTTTGCCACCTATATTGCTTTGAATATCTGCTACTAGTTCTGGCTCAGATGTCCTACAAAGTTGGTACATAAGCTGACACATCATAAATTCCCTGTGGCTATAACGTCTAAGGGATCTTTTGACACTTCTAACACAAAAAAAACTTCCCTTGTGTTTCATTTTACATAAGAAATCCCAACTCTGTTGTCCATGTCCCAAAACATAAATTGTCCTCAGACCCTCCAACGCAGAAGGGAAACAATGGAGATCACCAAGGAAATAATCAAAGCCCATGTGATCTTGAAATAGCCTGTCAAGTTTGGTTGCAGGCACAGTCTGCAAGGGAGATCAGCATTTGGGAAAGAGCCACAGGTATCAGGAAAAGATGCTCTCAGCTGAGAGAGTGATAAAAGGCGATAAAAAATTGGGCCTGTACTAACCCGGAACATTCTTGAATTTTCTTTTGCCCTTCCCAGCAGGTTCATTTCCAGTTGCTTCTCTGTCTTTGCTCCTAACACTCAACAACAGGTCGTGGGTAGAGTAAAATATGTGTAAACATGGTCCCTGGCTATATAAGTTAGGATGCTTTGGACTGAAAGGAAGCTACTAGGAAAATTTATTTTCTTCCATAAAATCAGTACTTGAGTAGGTAAGCCCCAGGAGTTGATGGATTCAGCAACTCTGACCTCATAAAGGGCCCAGAATCTTCCCGTCTTTCTGCTCTGCCATCGTAAACATGTTTGTTCTGTTCTCAGCCTGCCTGCCTTCATGGTTGCTGCAGTTTGGGGCATCACATTCATACAAAACAATGTGAAAGAACATAGGCATCTCTTCCATGTTTTCTTTTAAAGAATGAAGAAACCTTTTCCCAGAAGCCTGTCGAGAATGCTCATGACTCACTGGCCAGAACTGTTCACCCTGAGCCAATCCATAGTCACTGAAAATGGCATTACCTGGTTGGCTTGCAATAGTATTTACCCCACCAGAGAGGAGGTCACCCTCTAGGAAAGTTAGATACCTAAAAAATTCATTAGATGTTAGCAAGGAAGAAACAGAGAATGTGTGTTAATAGTATTCTATCATCTGTTACAACATCAACAAATCATCCATGACACCCTAAAAATATCTGGTACCAGGTAAGAGAGAATATTTGCTGAAGGCACCACTTGGAGCACTTCATCTGCATTAACGTACTTAACCCATACATCAACCATGTAAAGTGGGTCTATTAAAGGTCCCTATTTGAAACATAAGGCACAGAGAGTTTGTGAGTTGCCCACAGTCACTTGCAAGGAAATGGCAGAGCCTAGATACAAATCTTGCCAGTCTACCCTCAAGCCTGCATGCATAATCATTACACTACTCTGTGTTCTTACAAAGCAAAGTAAGACCAGGTTCTCACTTTTAAGGAGCTTACCATCTAGTAAAGAAGTCTGCAGACTTTTCTGGTAAAGGAGCAGAGAGTAAATATACGCTTTGTGGCCATATGAGCTCTTCCACTGTAGAGCATGAAAGCAGCCATAGACAATACATACAGAAATGACTGACTGTGTTCCCAAAACTTTATTTACAAAAACAGGCAGCTGCCCAGATGTGGCCCATGAGTCCTTTTCAGACCTCCTGTCTAAGGAGTTATGTTCTAACAGTGCTTATCAAACCTCAGTGTCCATGTGATTCAGCTGGGATCTTGTTAGAGAATATGCTGCATTTTTTTTTTTANATTTTTAACAAGCTCCCCAATGTGTGCCATTGAGAATGCAGATCCCCCACCACATGCCGAGTATCAAGGGATTAGAACATGGGCAACTCTTCATGGAGTGTGATTAATCTACTCCTAAATATCTAGGAAGGGCATTTAATTGAGAGTGGAGGACCATGGGAAGCCTGAGATGATAATACCTGAATTGACTCCTGAAAGCTTCATATGAATTAGTCAGTGAAAACATGGGGAAGGTGATGGAGGGAACAATGTGTGCAAAGACAGAGTTGTCACCGAAAGACACATACTGTATGATTCCATGTATCCAAGGTACCTAGACTGGTCATCCTCACAGAAACAGTAGAAATGTGGTTGTCGGGGACTAGAGAGGAGGATGGGGAGTTTGTGATGGGTACAGGGTCTCAGTGTTACAAAATGAAAGGTTCTGGAGATCTGTTTTACAACTGTCAGTCGATGTGACACTACTGAGCTGTACACTGAAAATGGGTAAGAAGGTACATTTTACATTATGTATTTTACTACAATCAAGAAATTTAAAATTAGAAAAGCCGTGGAGAGCTACAAGTGGCACAGCACAGTGGGAGCTCAGGCTGCCGGGAGGAGGGTGGAGGGAGGAGGGCCTGTCTGGTGTGGCATGCTCCTGAACCCGGCACTGTTCTCCCTCTACACACTGGGGAATTGTTGAGGGATCTTCCAGAGGAGTATTTCTCGTCAGAATTAACAGGTCCTGCTTACGGGACGCATGGGGGTTTGATGGCACATGTAAACAGCCCTTAGTCCTGCCCCTTGGATTTGACCCCTGTCTCAGTCACTTTCTGACCCTCCTTAATTTCTCTGAGTCTGTTCCTACTCTTTCTTACATATGAGATGGCTTCAGGGTCTATTGAGTATAATGAGCTGAAGCGACAACAGACTGACTGAAACCTAGCTCTGTCACTTAATCAGCTGTGAGGATATGGTCAGGTAACTTAGCTTCACTGAGACTTAAATTTCTCTCTTAGAAAAAGGGACAAGTCCATTACAACCATTTTGAGAAGTGAATTGTAAAAATAAGCTTTATAAAACACAGGCGCTATGCTATGAAACATCAGTGGCGTTATTATCCTGCTGTCTGAGGGGCAGTTGGAGATGCCTTGCTTTAGGAACCATGGAGCCACGCTGTTCTCTAGCAAGCCTCCATTCCCCAGCCCTCTCAGAACCTGCTGTTTATCTTGGTCTTCCTTTGCACTGGAGCAATATGTGGTTTCCCAGGAGGAGGAAAGGAAGGTTAGCCAACCCTGCTGGATACAAATGGGAATGGGAACCAACCAGAGGCAGGAGTGGTTAATTGGAGAGGAAAGGAAACCATGATGCTTTTGTAGTTGAAGGCCCAACTGGGCAAGCTCTTCCATCACTTGGCATCTCCAGTTCCTTTCCACTGGGAGTGCCAGAAATCACAGGGCAGTAGTTGTTTGCACTGCCTTTGTGGACAAGAGAATGAAACCATTGCAGGGTAAATTTCTGCTAACAAACCTCTGTCACTCTGTGGTGTAAAGGGTGAGAAATGCCGGCTACACACAGCACAGTGTTTCTCTGAAGAGAGCCAGTGAGGGGATCCTATCCCAAATATTACTTCCATATCCTAAGACTTGTCCAGTATTTATTCCACAAAGACATCACTGGCCCATTTAAAAAAGAAAGAAAAAAAGCAAAAATGTGTCAAGCAAGTGAAAATCATCAGAGCCTTTTTCTGGCTGTGACCTAATAGCAATAGGGTTTGAAGCAGGGGCAGCGCTGACTTGGTAGAGGAAATGTGGGCACCAACAGCCACCTTGGCAGATACGCTGTGCTATTCTCAGACCTGACCAGCCTTCTTGCCACCTCCCTCCCTATACCTCTCACCTGTCTCTGGTCTGAGAGTACACTTGAACTCTGCTTTCTTGGAAGTGAAAACAAGCATGCAATGGAATCCAGAGAACTCCTGCCTTTGATGTCTGTTCCGCATGACAAAATCTGTTTTCTCTCCACATCTTGACTCTTCAAAGCTTACCTACAAATGCTTCTGTAGAAGTCACTAACACACTGTTTCTCGGATGTGGAAGTTTGGGAAGGAAAAAAAATGAAAGGAAAAAAAATAGTATCAGGATCCAAACTTAGAAAACATTTCTTAAAGTGACATTATCTACCCCTTTTAACTCAAAATAGACCTCTTTGTTACCAAAGTTTGTTTAGGAACTGCAAGCAAATTTTAGTATTAGGGTGTTGTAATTAAGAAAGTTAAGTCTGTGTCAGATATCTAAATCCATACTTTGGCTTTTTTCCCCCCTTCCCCTTATGTTCCGTGTGACTATTGCAGCCTGTTATTATGAGCAGTGGAGAGCTATAGCTTTAACTGTGCTTTCAGACACTTACATTCATCAATGAGGACAAAGGCCAAGCAAGATTAACCCAAAAGTCTGTGATTACAAAAAACAAAAAAAGAAAAAGGCTCTAATATGTCTGCAGAAGCCATGACTTCTCTGTACTGGGTTGCCTTGGGTTTGGTCATCTTCAAAATCAGGTAATTGGCCCTTTTGCTTGTGCTCCATTGTTAGACTACCCCAGTAACATTAGAAAGATTAAAAAGATTTAGCATACTGTCTGCATTTCATATCTTGCCTTTAGGGAGAATTGACCTTATTAAGAAAAAAAAAAAAACTTAAAAAGTCCTTCTGGAGTTTACATTCTTTACCAATACTAACATGGAGTCCAAATTCAAAGTAATGGCAAGCCAGTTCCTTCCCAGCTTCCTGTACTTGTAACAAAAGTTTGCCTCCTATCATCTGTAAATGAAAATGATTCAAGAATACTGAGGGTACCTTTCATTAAAGTTTCATATGGCTCTGGGAGATTCCCGTGAGCTTGGTTGACAATAGGACTTTTGCTGGGAGAGAGAATTGTATTATGGAGATGGTTTGGCAGAAGGTTGGATGAGGTGGCTTCCCAGAAATCTAGGGGCCTGCATCCTGTTCTCTCCAGCTTCTGTCCTTTGGCCTCTGTTCTTCCAGCTGTGCAGAGATGAGCACCCTCTGTTAGGGTCAGTTAAAGTTTCACCTTCCCCAAGGAGCTTTTTCTGATTGTGCCAGTCAAAATTCTCACTCCTTCTTCCGAGTTACTTATACTTCTTCTCAATGTGATCAGGGTCAATGTGCATTTTATGGGATCCTCAGTAAGAGATTAATTCTTCGAGGGCAAGAAACATATATCCGTTTTATTCCCATTATATCCCTATGCCTCAGCCTCCCCATAGCTAGTGCATAGTAGATACAAAATAATAAATGCTGAAGCTTATAAAATTAAAGAAGATTGTGCTTATTAACTTTTAGAATGTAAATATGTTAATAAATTCAATGAAAGAGTTTACTGGGCATGGAGATTTGAGAGAGGGACAAGGGGGAAGCACATTTTCATTTTTCTGACCTTATATCTTTATTCAATAGTAAATATCAAATGAAAGAAGTTGTTTTTTATATCTCCCATGCCAAAATTCACAGTTTTCTAACAGTACTGTTTGCAGCGTATGCAGTCCATAAGGTGCTAAAACTGTAAGCTTTTTAAAGAAAATTAGTCCTGATTTGAGGATATTTTTAAAAATCTGCCAGTCACGAAAGTACAAAACATACCCTATCTACTCTCCAGTCCCCACCTTCACCTACTGGATCAGAAAACAAAACAAACAAAAATCGCAGGAAATATTCTCAACTCTTTCCTGCCTCAGACACAAATTTGTAAGAAAGTAATTACCATGAAGAGAAAGATTGGTTTGCTACCTGACTGCTCTAAAATTATCTTGGAAATCCTTTGGTCCTAGATTTAAAATTCTTTATTTCAGACCTTCTCTAACAACATATCTAAGCCATGTCTAAGATCCTACAAGGAAAACTCTTCAAAGACAAAGTAATAACCTTGAAGAAAAGAAAGGATAGCATAAATTCCTCTTCGTTCTTATAGGCGTTTGCTATCTTCCCCACCACATTTCCTGCTGCAACTATTTGCCCAAACACAACAGATCAAAACTAGGCAGCCTCCATAAGAATGAAAACTAACAAATCTAAGACAGCTGGATTGGCGGCAGGTCAACATGTTGGTCCTGGGGGGATAAAATCACCTGCTGTTTTGGGGGCCCCCAGAATGGGCCTCCAGGCCATGATTTTAAACAGGGCAGGAGCAGGTAAAGGAGCACAGGAGGAACAAGTTCAGTCTGAGAATTAAAACAATGATGCATGTCATGCAAAGAAGGAAACTTTAGACAATATAATGCTTGGGTCATATATTATCTTAGACTGGGTCTGCATAAGACCCATCTGCTATGGAATGAAGTCCATTCTAGTGCCAGTGAACATTTGCACAACACATGATGTGGAATAGTCTCTGGAGCCAAGATTGGTTCTGTATCCACCCCGGGGCAGGTTGGTCAGTCTCCAGTGTAAACCTCCTTGGGATTAACCACTTATTCCAGTGTTGTGCACTGGATAATTAATACCAGATCTGCTCCAGACAGCTTTGTACATCCTGCATAGGGATGAAGACCCAAAAAGTTTTTTTGGTGATCTATTTGGATGGGATAGAGAGAGCTGTTGCTCTAATATTTGAAGCAGAGTCATCCCCATGTACAGGCGTGTACCTTGCACAGATAGGGGCTTATGGGAGACATGTGACATTTACCAGCAGGAGCTTGTCTGGACAGGTAAGAGGGGCAGTAAGTGTGCATGTGTGGATACAGAAGTGAATCTGTGGCATTAGTGCTTGAAGAGCAGGGCTATGTACCTCCTTTTAGCAGTCTGGAGAGGATTGAGGTAAGAGCTTGTGTTTCAGCAAGGTTTTGGATATGGAAGAATCCCCACTGGTGGGGTGGAATGACCTGAGTTATACGATTAGGGTTTCTGTGGATTTTTCCCATGTGATAAAAATATTTTTCTTCTCGTTTTGTTTGTAGCAGGCAGTATTGGACCAATAGTTTGCCTAAGCCAATTTTTTTTTTCTATGTTATTTCTGAAACCCTTTTCTCAAGCACTAAATAACAAGAAAAAAAAGAAATCTTTTCAAAAAAAAATTCTTACTTCTGTCGTTTCTCTTTTTTGTGTGTGCAGCACCAAAACTGCTTTTCTTCATCCCTGAATCCTTCTCCTGTATCAGCTTACCAGTCTGCATGGGTTGACTTGGCTGCCCTGCTAGTCCAGTTGTCTTTTTGATAAATTAGTATGGACAGCAACTTAAGGTTCCATGGAAATCTTAAACATGATATTTCTTATACTTGACTCACAGTCAATATTCTAGGAGGAAGGTTGCCCTACTGTCCCCTCCTGTGAAATCAGAATAACCACCAATCCTAAGATTAAACATTTTGATAAATTCTTTCCATGTTCCAAGCCATTCACACAATGTTATGGACTAAATGTTTGTGTCTTCCTGAAACTCTTAATGTTGGAGCCCTCGCCCCCACTGTGATGGTGTTAGGAGGTGGAGCCTTTGGAAGGTGATTAGATTTAGATCAGGTCATGAGGGCTGTGCCCCCGTGATGGGATTAGTGCCCTTATATGAAGAAGAAAAGACAACACAGTTTTCTCTTTCCTCATGCACATGAAGAACAGGCCATGTGAACACATAGTGAGAAGATAGGACACCTGCAAACCAAAAACAGAGGCTTTAGAAGGAAACACACCTGTGGGTACCTTGGTCTTGGACTTTCAGCCTCCAGAACTGGGAGAAATAAATTGCTATTGTTTAAGCCACCGAGGGTGTGGTATTTTATTATGCGAGCTAGAGCTAAGATACCCAACGAGAGAGTTTAGTCATGTAAATCTCTTCCCCTGATTTTAAGTCCAGATTCCGAGACTCAGACTTTCTGAGCCTTCCATGGAAAATCTGGTGTAAAAACTGTCCAGCCCCTAAAAAGTGTATAAACTGCCTCTGAGATATTGCTAAAGCTCTCCTCTTCCCCAAATTACCTCTGTGAGTTTACCCTCCTGGAGAAACTTTCTGAAAACTAGTGACTAAGTGCTCAAATGGGAAGGAGGATGGGTGAAAGATCAAAAAAAAACAAAAAAAAAACCAACTGTTGCTAATTGCATCTGTTGTTCATAGTTCTATATTCCTTTCACCTACCCACACTGATAAGCAATATGTAATAAAGAAGCTCCTTTTTAAAAAATAAAATGTAATTAAAAGTTTATCTTAAATTGGCTGTACTCAGCACAACTTGGCTGAAACATACCCGTTTGTCTTCGTTGAGTGGCACCTCAAGTGTCCATTCTAACCTGCGCCTTATCAGATGGCCTCCTGTCTTCCTAACTAACTGGGCTATAAACCCCTTGAAGCCAGATTGTGTTGTTTACTACAGTCTCTCCGGCATTAAGCGTTACACCATGACACCTCCCTATTTTCTCCTTATGCTTTCATCTCATGGATTCTCAGAAAGCTGGTCAAGTTCCTCTGTCCTCTCCACATAAGCTTGTGACAGACTTTGTCTGTACACAGTTGCTTGATCCATAAATGAACTTGGCAGACTTCTTGTGCCAATGAGTAACGTTTTTCTTTCCTTCTGGTAGTCTTGGACTCTATATTGCCACCTGGCAATTTTCTTTCCATCTTCCTACACACACACGATAGAGCAAAACGTCCTTGACTAACCAAGTTGCATGTAAGTGAAAGTGGGGCTCTTGGCTTGTGTCTGGCCCTGACCCCTACCCTGCTGTGAAAGCATACCAGCTTCTTAGTTTGATACCAGAGGAGACTACCTTGTGTGGATTTCATAGCAGTAGCAGGCTTCATCTGAAACTTGGGGACTCCTGTGACATATTACCACGGTAACCAGCCACCACCTGACCCTAACAGCCTTTGAGACTCTCTGATCTGAGGTGGAAATGCCCCCAGAAGCAGACTGCAGACTGACAGCTCTTAAGCACATGACCCATCTCAGAAGCACATAGCCAGCTGGAACTTCTTGGTTGCTGGGGTGAAGGGGCCTCTTTATCACCACAGGAGGAATCAGATGATTCAAAAGGTGTTCATTTCTCCCCCCTACCAGACATACTCGCCAATCCCCAACCTAGCTTCTGGTGAAAGGGCTTTCTTCCCTTTCTTATTACATTCTGTGTTATTCAAAATGCTGAGCTAAAGTGGGAGGGAGCAATAATACTTAAGGATTTAAAGTATCTTCCTATCTGTAGGGGAAGTCTCTGCCCCCAGTGTGGGAAAAGAGAAGGCAGCCGGGGAGGGAAGTGGAAAGTCAGCCTCCTGGGATGCATTGTTGTAATTGATTGTTTCAGGTCACAGGAACACACAGCACCATAAATGGGAGTGGATTTCAATCCTAAAGGGCAGTACTCCTTCTCACAGGAAAACAGGTGATTAATAGTATCCATGAGACCCATATAGATGGTGCCTATTCAACTTGTCAGGCATGTAAAGGCAGAGAAGAAAACATTCCAAAGATTAGCTTTTAAAAATGACCATTTTATTCTTTGGAATTGTCACAAGGGCGTGTTACGGATCTTGAACAAATTCCCATTCACCCCAAACTCAGGCAAAGAGAAGCAACGAAATTGGGGAGGAACATATTTGCCTGGGCATTGGGAGAGCTGGCTTCTGGTCATGGGTCACAGTGATCTTGGACAAATCTCTTTACTTGCCTGGACTGATGTTTCTTTCCTCCATACAGAAAGGTTGGACTGAATAATAGGTAAGACCCTATTCACCTGTGCAACTTCCATTACACAGCAAAGGCTGTCTTCCAGTTTGGGGACAGTTTCTAGAGCGTTGAGGATGCTTTCTAAGTGTTTGTCATGAAAATGAATGAATGATTATATTTCATCTTGACTTTTATCTCAATAGAGATTTTCCTTGACTTCATTTGTGTCTCGATTTGAGGAATGAAGAAAGGAAGCATAATGAAGGAAAGAAGGGAGGAAGGGAGGGAGGAAGGAGGGAAGGAAGGAAGGGAGAGAGGAAGAAAGGAAGCTTTGAGATATTCTTTATGAGAGGAATGTCTTGCCTTTCTCTGGACCCTAGGATACAAAGTTCCTAGCCTACATTTTCCACCTTTAAGCCTGCCAAAATCAAATTGATTAAGGAAGGATACCATAAAGATTTAAAGCTACATCCCCAGATTTTCAAGGAGTCCAAAGACCATTCATCTCCAATCAACCTTTCTTAGGATGATGGTGGTATTGATCATCAAAGTACACCATTTCATTTTTCATTTTCCAGATTATTTTCTGTGAATCATCTCATTTTATTTTTTCATTATTCCTTTGAGGAGTGTAATACTTGACACATGTATAGGACTTTCTAAATCACAAAGTATTTCATATTCAATGTCTTAAATAAGATCTTGAAAATCACTTTTTAAGATAATTTGGGAAGTTATTAGCGTCTCCATTTTACTGAAGAGGAAACTGAAATACAGAGAATTTCTCTCTTGCCCAAGATCTTGCCCATTTTTTCAGGAGGCAAAAGAACCAGGATTAAGAAATTGGCTCTGCTGGTAGACAACCAGATGTGAATCCTAGCTCTGCCACTGACTAGCTCTGGGTCCTTGGGTAAAATATGTAAAATCTTCATGCCTTGGTTTCCTCATCTATTAAATTAGAAAAATAATGGTACTTTCCTCACAGAAACTGGATGGGGGAAGAGACTAAATGAGTCAATACATTCAGATGCTTAGAAAAACTTCTACCACACAAAGCATTTTAATTGTTTGTCATCATCAGCAAAACCAAGACTGGAACCTGGGTCTTCCAACTTCTAGCTCAGTGATATTTCTGGTGCCCCACACCAATAGTATCCTTACTATACACATGAGAAAAAGCCTACAGCTTTGAAGTGCAAAGCTCATCCAAAGCCTCTCTTGAACGGAGAGGTCTAGAGCTAATGTCTCCTGGACTCTACTTAGTCCTTCCACCATTAAACCACACTGCTCTCCACTGCTCTTAAGTGTTTAAAACTTATAGGGGCACCTGGGTGGCTCAGTCGGTTAAGCGTCTGACTTCTCACAGTCCGTGGGTTTGAGCCCTGCATCAGGCTCTGTGCTGACAGCTCAGAGCCAGGAACCTGTTTCAGATTCTGTGTCTCCCTCTCTCTCTGCCCCTCCCCAGCTCGTGCTCTGTCTCTCTCTGTCTCAAAAATAAACATGAACAAAATTTTTTTAAAAATGTTTAAAAGTTATAAACCAACTACTCTCATGCAATCCGACTGACAGGCTGAAGGCAGACTCTCTCACTCTTCTGGGGAAAGGATCCTCTACCTTCAGTCTTAAGAGATCAAAGGGTTTGGGATGGCTCATTGCAATGGATACACGCTTACTACTACCTCCAGGCCTCTTCTGGGATAGTCTCTCTCCTTTCCCTTCCAACTGTAGTTATCATCAGCACTGAATGATTCCATATTTGACCATTTATAGCTTTCTTAGTACAAGTCATGTTTTTTGTATTTTCCTTGTATACTCCTTGAGAGTGCAGACTATGTTGTGTGTAGGTTTGTATTCTCTACTGCACATTGAGAAATGCTCAGTCAATAGCAGGTACATAAACAGATCTTGATTCATGAATTGATTACTTGTTTGAGGGACTGATAGTGTACCCTTCCAGTGGTTGACAATTGTCCTTACCTCTTACTTGCAAGTTCAGGATGATCAAATAACTTGCCTGGATGACCTTTAATACCACGGTGACTGAGCAAAGGTTGTCTGTAGGAGGAAGAGCAGGGGCTGGGGAGGGGAGAGAGTTCCCCATTGCTCTCACCTGGGCTGGCTTCCACCCCAGCCACTGTCTGACTGCACACTGTGTGCACGGAAGACACAGACCTGATCCAGGGCTTGCCCTCTTGTCGATGGTCTGGACCCCTCAGAGCACACCCGGACCGGACGTGACCTTGCTCTACAGTTAAAAACAAGTGAAAGTCATCTGCCAGGGTCACTTGGCACCAAAGTCCTGTGACAGAAGGGGCTCCACTTAAAGGGCAGCACAAATCCAGGGCATTAAAATAACCTGAATGGTGTCATTTTCTGATCAAATGCCTTTCCCTGTCGGGTTTGTGATTTTTGAGCCTGAGAATGTCCCCTCAAGGCTCGGGTTTCTCTGCTGTCACACTGGTCTCAGGCATGGAATGTGAGTACTGGCTGTGGAGGTCTGATGTAGCTATGTCACAATCCCAAAATGGAGAGACATTATCTCATAGACAGTGGCAGCAGGCAGGCACCAGTGTGCTGCTGGCAGGCACAGTCAGAATCTGGCCCTGTGAGTATTTCTCATCCACGGTTCTCAGTGGACAGATGGTTAGAGGTCCCAGATGCCAATCTGTGCACTAGTAAATTGGGGTCTTGCAAAGCTTCCTGCCCAGGAGTAAACCCAGGAAAACACCAGCTCAGATACAGACAGGCTCATTGTTGGTATAGGTCCCGTCGGTTTGCAGGAGGGCGATCCCTGGTGGAGAGGACCCGGAGCATCTGGAGGGCTTGGTCAGGATGCAGAGAGCAGCAATTCACAAGGTGAAAGGGCGCTCAAGGCAGCGCTAAGCTACCGTCCTTACTTCCCTGGCCTCTGAGGGCAGGATCGCTGACCACAGGGCAGGTGGGGCCTGGTGGCCTATGAGGTAAACATCCCTTTCAGCACTTGGAGAGGATGAGGCCCCAAGGGCAAACTATTACCCCTCTCATAGAGTAATAGAGGCCATCAGAGTCCTAACCACTTTGATCACGAACTATCTTTAGGGATGAAGAGAAGCACCTTCATACCCAGCCTGAGAAACGGGGGTCCTTTCCTCCTTGGTAGCCTGTTCAACCACTTACTTCCTATGGCTCTGCTCTGAGACAACGTTTGTTACAACCAGTCCATTTTCCAAACAAGCCCTGCCTGCTCCTGCCTCCTCCCATCACTCATTCCTTCCTGGGCTAAAGAGTCTTCCTCTTCTTAGTCCTTTCTTCCAGATCCACAGCTGATTGACTGCTGCTGCTGAGTGAGGTGTCTGAGCGCTGCAGCCTCCAGTCTCTGGGGCTCCTTCAGAACCAGTGTGTACTCTTTTCATGTGACCCTTGGCACACACCTGCTTCTCAGTCTCTTACCATCCCACACGCGGGTTAGAGTATATTTGTTGGGAAGGCCCTTCAGCACAGAAGCTGCGCTCTATCTCTCAGAGCTTCCCGTGCCTAACAGCAGGCTCACAGCACTGACTCTTAAAAATCTACGACCTCTCCAATGGCTTTCCATCACACTTAGCAACAAAACTTAAGAAAGAAGCCCGTGATCCAGCCTCATGTCCCAATTTCCCCATTTCTTTACCTTCCTCCAACACACTGGGCACACTAGCATCAGGCCTTTGCACTTGCTCTTCCCTCTGCCTGACATGGTCTTTCCCTGGACCTTCACATGGCCACCTCCCTCACCTGATTCTCTCTGCCCTTTAAAGGCCACCTTCTCAGAGAGGATTTTCCTGGCCACCATGTCTGAAAAATAGCACTCCTCATCCCACAAGCCCTATCTTTCCTTATTCTTCATCATAGCACCTAATTACTGACTGACATTACATTATTATACTATATTACATTACACTATGTATTTTTAATTTTTTTAATTTTGTGGGCCTCCATAAGAATGCAAATTCCATGACAGTCAAGACCTGGGTTCATTCACAACTTGTCCTCAGAACCTACAGAGACGTCAGGAATATTGTAGGTATTCAATACTTGTTGACTAGATGGATGGGAAAGTGAATGAGCAAACATTTCCTTGTGAAGTAGGGACCATTCTGGGCAATGATGTGATATGGTCCACCATGGGATAATATAAGGCTTCCTTTCAAAGAACCAAAAAGCATCAGAACTATAAAGGTGCTTGAAGGAGGTCAACTCAACTATACAGAGTAAGAAACTGAGTCCCAGACAGGGAGACATGAATGGGATAAGCACTTTAAAAGTTAAAATCTTTGACTTCTCATCGTTAACTCTTCCTAGAACGTGGCCTGATGTGACAACTCTTCTGAACAAATTCCGACCTCAAAACCAGTTTTCTACTGGTTTTGCGCTTGAAAAATTTTTTATAGATTCAAAAACAGTTAAGAGAACAAGGCCAGTTGCATAAAATTTCACCTCTTCATGCGTCCGAGTGTTTTTAGAGGCACTACGGCAAAGAAAGTATCGATACTGTGTCCAGCATTCCTTCAGTAGCCCAGACCTGCACAAATATTGAAGCATTGTTGCTTTATTCTTCCCAACCTTTGTGTGTTAGGCCAGACACTACAGGACATCTCCTTTTGGAATAAGGAAGAAATCTAAGCATATGCCCAAAGCCAAGCTGCAGCTGCGTTCCAGGTCTTCATCTGGCCTTCTCCTTTAGACACCTGTGTAATGCTGGCTGTAGCTCACTGAAAACAGACTGGAACCACTCATTGCCACTTGGTGGGTGGTTCACCTGACCGTCAGCGTCGGTATTCATCAGACAACAGCCATTCTAGGTTTTCCTTTTTCTTTTTCTTCTCTAATTCCCCGGTGGGTTCTAAGAAAATCCCATCCAAAGTCTTCTTTCCAAGGTGGCCCTTGAGGGTGGCTGCCCCCTTGCTCTTCTCGTAAGATTGTGTTTGACAGCAATGAAAACCAACAGTTCAACAGCAATAATTTCTTGGCAGGACAGATTGGCATGAGACTTGTCCCAAAACAAAATAAGCCTTTCAAGGAAGTGTATTTCAAGTTGGGCCCATGTTCCCAAGACACTGAGATTCTTATATGGCTGACACAGGAGCCGAGGCTGAGCCCCAGCCAAGGGCCGTCAATGATTGTCAATAACACCACAGAACAGAGAGAAGACTCGGGGGCTGAACAGTTCAGACAGGGGTAACTGGAAATACTGCAGAACTCGTTCTGGGGAAAGGTTTTTTGTACTCTGGCCTGATTTTCTTAAACAGCCTTGTTAGTGATTTCAGTCTTGGAGGAGCGTGTGTGGATCAGGGTAGCATCCCCTTTCCTTCCTTCCACTCTTTTTCGCTACCCATTCCTTCCCATCATTCTCCGCAATTCTTTCCATGCCACCGTGTTCACTGCTGTATGTGCCACTTAGAGGAGCTCTCTAGACATTATGTCACGAGGGAGCATGCCATGTCACCTATGAATGGCAACTTATATGCTTCTGATTGTCTGCATCCTAAGTTGTTATGAGCCTTCCTCTCTAGGCTTGGTTACAATGCACAAGCTCACAGAATGATTCAAACATCAAAGGTGGAAGAATCCTCAGTGTGACCTGGGGATAACCAAGTTGCTTTTGTGCTGCATCCTCTCAAGGCCCACAAGAGGGCGCCCGAGACCTCTCAAGTCCAGTTACGAGAAGTGGCAGCGAGGCCAGGAGGTGGCGCTGTTGCCTTAACCATCAAGAAGGGAGCGTCTCCGGCTGAGGCGGGACTGTGATTCTACTGGTTGGGGGACACATAGCATCCCTGCGGACTGCAAGTAATCCCGATATGGGATGCTAAGCTGTCCCAGCCAACCATCGCTACCCTATCCTGAGAGACAGAGCCAAGCTCTAGCCAGCCTGTTTCAACGGAAAAGCTCTAGGTGAGAAACTAGAATTCATGGGTTCTAGTTCTGGCTGCCATGCTATTTTGCTGGGAGGGCTTGAAGGAAATCACTTATTCTTTTCCCCCAGAGTCTTCCTCAACCCTCCGTGTGTACAACCAACATAACAAGCTTCAGGAGGGCCAGGTGGGCATAGGTTTCAGGGCAAAGCTTGTATCCTGGACAAATTCATTGTCTGCAGGTTGGGGAAGGGTAGAGGGATGGACACACAATCAGAAAGTCACAGGTTGAGGAGGGAAGTGGAGGCCTGGAGGTGCACACAGAAGCACACAGAGAGAGGACTTTACCAGCCTGATGGATCGATGAAGGATTCCTGGTGATTCTAGACAGTATCAGAGCTAAGTAGGAGTCATGTGGTAAAGACTTGGAAGGGCAGAAGGGCAGCTAGAGCAAAGGTACTGAAGTAGGAGACAGCCTGGTGGGTGAGTGGGGCTCTTGTGTGAGTGAGTAGTGTTAGGAAGTGTTGCTGGATGAAGACACAGGGACAGGGCAGGTGGGGCCTGCACATCCTGCCCAGATATCCCTCTATAGGCTTTGCGTTCAAAATGCTCTGAAAAGGGAGCACTGCGAAGAGCAATGGCGTCACTAATGTATGTATTTATTTCTAGGTGCATAAATCTGCTCTCATTTGGAGATAAAGAAGTGACTACCAAGGGGAAAGGAGGGCTAGGGGAGGCATAGGAACAACGTCCTCCTTTTGCTGGGTTTTAGCTTGACTTGAAGTGGCCACTAGGCACCGTTGTTCTCTCCCTTTCCACCCTGACCAAGAAGTACAACAAATTCATTAGGACACAGACTTGTTAAGATCTAAAATTGAAGAACAGCCATATATTTACTTAGCAAGACAAATATGTACATTATTTATGCAAGATAATAAGTCACCAATGTATAAAAGCACATATTGCCATTTATTTATAAAGATGAAGGTATGTGCTCATGTTTTACAAATGAGAAATAAGAGACCCAGGCCACGTGGTCCATTAGTGGTGGTACTGGTACTCTGTCTGGGCTTTCTGATTGGACTACATGCTCCCCGCTTTCACCAGCATGATTTACTCTGAGCCCTTTGAGGATTGACCTCGTGGCTGGAGAAGGCAAGCCCAGCATCACTGATACCCAGTGCATGCACTTGCTCTGTGATCTGGAGGGCCTATAAAATAGGGTTTCTCACACAGGCTGCTGCATTCACAGAAAGAGATGTTGGATCTCTGGTTTTAGTATTTATTCTAAAAGCCCCTGTTCTCAGATGAGCACTAATTGGTGACCAACACTGAACGAGCACACCATGCACCAGGAGTTCTAGAGAGATAGGAGAGATTTTCAGAGGCACTGCTGAACAGGCATTGTGGCTAGGGCAGTAGTTAGGCTGGCTGTAGAGTGCTTTGTTGGTGTCTGGGATGTTGCAGGGAGGGCCATCCATGAGTGTCTGTGACTTGATGTACCCTTAGTTAAAATGGCATCTTTCCCAGAAGCTTAGTCTCCAAACAGAAAACAGCCTGAAATCTCATTTTTCAAAGTTTCTGCTACAAAAGTTGTTGCCAGTATATTTGAAGTTTATGGAAAGAATGTTTTTAATCAGCTAAGTGTACTGAACTATGTAAAGTTCCGGGAAGGAATACAGCCCACCAGTGAGGCAGAGAGAAGTGGAAGTCTAGCAAAGACAAATGAAGGACCCCAGACTCAGCATCACTGGAAAGAAGCTACATCCAGTAAGAGGACTGTGATGGGGGCAGATGGTAAAAAAAAAAAAACAAAAACAAAAACAAAAAACCAACAAAGAAAGAAAGAAAGAAAAAAGGGCCAGCAATCTGTGAGAATGGGACAAATGACATGCAAATAGTCCAAAGAATAACATGTGAATTAGCATCAGATTTCCAAAGAATCTTTAAGTTGGGAGCCTAGAGAGACCATCTCTCCAGATGATGCTACTGAACCCCCCAGAAGGGAAGCGACTCTCCCTAATAGAAACAGCTAACATCAAAGAGGGCTCAAAGGGAGCGAGGCCCTCATTTCAATGGCCCGTGTGAATTAACCCATTTAATTGTCCCAGAAAGGGCATGAAGCGTGAGGCTTCCCCCATATTGGCAGATGGGGCAACGGCTGCTTAGGGAGGTTAAGGTACTTGCCCAGCTCATCTCATTAGTAAGAGGCAAAGCAGGGACCAAACCAGGGCAGTCTAGCTCCCAGCCCATCTTCACAAGCATGTTGCTCCCGGAACATTGCAAACCAGCAGCGGAGCCAAGACTAAAGCCCTGGTGGCCCAGTTTCCTATTCCTGTTCTTTCCCCCATTCTGCTCTCTCCTCCGGCCAGAAGGTTCTCCTCTCCTCTTGCTGGCCCCGGCATCCTTGTCTGGAATGTTCTTCTCCTACATCTCCTCAGGGCCTGCTCCCTGGATTCCTTTTCTGTCCACCCCAAATAAAATGGCAACACCTCCACCGTCCACAGTGCTGGAATGTCGCACACCCCTCACTTCATTCATAGGCGAGACATCCCACCATCTACTTGCTACAGATGTGCTCATTTTTGTTACTGTGGCTCAGTATCTCCTACGAAATGCAAGCTCGTGAAGGCAGCGTCCACACTTTTTTCAAGAACATGTCGCTGGTGCCTGGCACATAGGAGCATGCAAAAACCATTTGAGGAAAAAGTAAATGAATAAAATGAAAAATGAGAAAATGGTCAATAATTCCCAGGCCCGAAGCAACGGACTCAGATGCCCTGTGCCACATGGTAAAAGTCATCCCTGGCTGCTTTTACGCAAATGCTACCCAGGAAACCTGAATCCTTCCACTGTGAGCTCCTGGCAAGATTCATTTCTTGAACTGTAATATCATGTCTCTAAGAGTCTTCTATTAAATTGTAGGTACTTCTGAAAGGGAGACGTTATACATGAATTAATTACTAGCCATTAACACTTTTGGATACACTAAAGTGATACATAAACATCATTTTATATATAACAGATCCAAACTAATACAGCTCGCATGGATGGAGCATTTGGAACATGCCAGTCATAGTGCGAGGTACTTTACACATGGCACTAATTGCCAAATATTTCCGGCTCTCTGCCTTCCTGGCACTCATGGGAATAACACTTCCCAGGTCTTTTGTGGTGGGTAGCACCATGTGACTGGTTCTAGACAGACATAAATAGGCCTGTTAACCCACTTATAGGACTAATGAGAGACCCCTCAGAACTCTCTTTTCCCTTCAGCTCAGCTGCCTTCAAGGAGGGACCTGCTTAGTTAGCCCGAGTCCATGAGTGATGTGATGAGCACAGGACCTTCCCACTCCCCCGACATCCCCAGTGTCTGCACAGCGATCTTCTGAGGTAAAGTGTGCAATGATTTGCTTTACAGGTAAAGAAGGGGCCGTGCATAATTAAAGGATTTTCACAAGATTTCATGGCTGGCAATGACGGAGCCATGAAGGAAACCAGGTGTGTTTGATGCTAGAGCCTCTAACTTTCACCTACATTTACTCTCTCTCTCTCTCTCTCAAATCTTTATGGGATAAATAAGGATAGAGAGATGAGAATAATTCCATCTGTGGCCTGGAAAACAGAAGCTTCATAAGGCTCTACAGCTCTGGGGAGTCTAGAAGACACTGGGATCTCGGGGAAATGCTTACAGAAACTGGTGGTATTGGGGAGGAAACTCTATTGAGAATATTGTTTTTTCCCTGTTCATATTTTTGCATGTTGGGGAGAGAGAATCCATGATCTTTGGTTTGATTCTTTCCCATTGCAGACTCATCAGTGAGGAAGCCAACGCACGTACAGAGATGTCTCACATGCCCCGGGCCTGCCCTTGCTGAGGGTACCCTGATGACTCCAACACTCAAGCCCCTGTTTTCAAGGATCTGCAAGCTGCCCAGTCGATCCCTCTCCTTTCCATTTTTCCTACAGGGAATGGTCGCTACTGCTGAAGATAATTGCTCAACCGTTTGCGCTGAGAGTTATGGAGGGTCAATCTCCACTCCTCCATGCATGTTCTCTTTGTATCCTTTGACACAAATCATATGGAAGTGACAGAAAGTTCTGTATCACCTAAGAACAAAACAGGAATTCTTGGGAGGCAGGGGCCTCCTGCACAAAATTTTTCACCCACTGCTAGCATTTAGCTACCTAAATTTTCTACCATTAGAAATCTATTCCTTTGGGTTAAAGCAGATTTCTCCTCTTGCCTAGGATTTGCCCAGACTGTTGTATAAAATCTTATTTTGTCATGCATCCAAATGACTACCCTAACAACTCCTAACAACCATCTCAGCGCTGAGGTCTCACAGTAATAGCCCAAGGAACCCAACAACATAAGGAATGACTATGCTTCCAGGTGTTAAATACCTCAATTTTGAGGATTCAAATGTTCCTTAGGGCCTTCTCCTTTTAAGTGTCTTTTCCCCAAAAGAACTCAAGTAGAGTGTTTGTTGTTATTGATGACGAGGAGCAGAATGCCATTTTCTCACGAAGCCTAAGTTCACAAGAATTCTTGCTGTGCTGTACAGAACCCAACTTACCCACTCCACTATCCATCACAGGCTCTGTGGATTCCCTAAGTTTGGACTGAAATTGCACCGTGAGAAGTGTGTTTCTTTCCAGGAGATAAGAGATGGTGGAGGGATGGGGACACTTTTATGGAGAGGGACAGCCATGGACCAATGGAAATGAGAAGATGTGGAAAACGTTGTATCCTGGGAAGAGAGGATTCTAGGAGGTTCTGGGGAAATAAGGCATCAAAATGCAAAGGCACAGATTTTGAGGATAAATATCCAGAACCTCACTTAAAATAACAAGGTATTATGATGACCCCAAGCAGAGAGGAAAGGCAACACAAGAATGTATTTGTAGACTTAACCATGACATAAAATTGTATGGTTTGAGGACCAATTTGTTTTGAATGTCCCTGCTTTTCTTGATCTCTTTACTTACTATCCAAGACCACCTCGTGAAATACTTTGAACCCAGATTCAAGTTGAACATAAAACACAGCCAAGTGTGAAAAAGAGTAACTGCAAAAATCTGAATAAGAAATAATTTAAAGTCATTCAGTGAATGTGTAACCAAAGCAATATGTGAAGGCTCAGCTCACCTGGAAGCCTGGGGCAGAGCGGGGCCGGGGATGAAAGAGAACTGGTCCTGAGTGGCCTGTGTATGCCCAGCACTCTGCAGGGCAGGGGGTGTGTCCCAGAAGAATAGCAGCTTCCTGCTCTGTGTGTGTGTGTGTTGTGTGACTGACCAAAAACAGGTGCTAGCAGAGTTTTCTCTAGGTTTGCCAGAGAAAAAGCTGGCAGGGATTGATGGTTTATCAGATTGAATGTGATGTTTTACGATAAAGAGAGGAAGAGCTGGGGTCACGCAGACCTGGACTTTGGCATTTACTTACTCCTCCATGAATGGAGGCCAGCCACCAAGATTGACAGAGCCTCAGTTACCTACAAATCAGATGAGGACCGTTGGACTGCTCACACACACTTTCTATAGGCACATAAGTGAATGATATGAGTGAAGTGTCCAACTCACAGTGGACACTCACAAAGTCCCTTTCCTTTCCTAGACAGAGAACTGGAATTCACAGAGACACTGAATCATATGCTGTTTTCTGCGCCCACTTAGGCTATTGTCCCCTTACCTAGCTAACCTCCTTCTGATCTCTCTGACTCTGGTCTTTGGTCAACCAGTCACTCAGAAGCCAGAGTGCTTTTACTAAATCTTAAATCTCATTTCAAAACCCTTTTAAAACACTTTTTTAAAAATATTTTTATTTATTTCTAGGAGAGAGAGAGAGACAGCGTGAGCAGGAGAGGGTCAGAGAGAGAGGGAGACACAGACTCCGAAATAGGCTCCAGGCTCTGAGCTGGCAGTCAGCACAGAGCCCGACGCGGGGCTCGAACCCACGAACCGCGAGATCATGACCTAAACGAAAGTCGGACGCTTAACCGACTAAGCCACCCAGGCGCCCCAAAACCCTTTTAAAACACTTTAATGGCTTCCTGTTCCCATATCCTCACAGGGCTTTGGGAGGCCTCTCATGAATTTGTCCTACTTACTGCCCCACCCCCACCGTTCACTGGCATGAACCCTCTCCCCCGGCCTCCCTCAGGCCATGCACACTCCACCTCCTTCCTGCCCTGCAGTGCACACACAGCCTGCACTTCTCCAAAAGCTCTGCTTTTGCACAATTTATCCCCTCTGCTAGATGATTCCCCACATCTATCTTCCATAGGCCCTTCCTTTCTTTGGATAACTTCTACCCAACCGTTGGAGCTCGGCTTAGATGTTACTTTCAGCTTTCTCTGATCCTCCTAAGTTCTCTTCATTGCACTGTGTGCATACACCTGCCTTAACTTAATATCCCATTAAAACTGCATGCCAACTCATCCTGTTGCAGACTAAGGTTTAAGCCTCTGAGGGCAGGGTCTTTGTCGTGTTCACTACCGTCTCACCAGCTCAGAGAATGGCACAGAATAGATACTCAGTAAATATATTGCTTAACCTTTTAGTTTGAAATGATAGACTCAAAGAAAAGTTGCAAACATAGTACAAATCCCCATATATCTTCCACCCATCTTCATCTTATGTTAACATCTTATAAAATCATTGTAACAACATAACATAACATAAAATCATAGTAAAATTATTGAAACCAAGATGTTATCATTGATCCAATACTCTTAACCTATCTACAGATATTCCTTGAATTTTACTGATTCCTCCCACTGTGAGGCTGTGATTTATAATATGAAATATATACTTGGTTTTCATCCCCATCCCTGGCACAGAGCTCCTAAAACCCATGGAATTTCCTGTAGTGAAAACAGTAAAGGTGCCTTTAGTTATGTGAATGAACTGGTCATTGGAAAGCAGGTCACCTAAGGATGGAGGCTAGTTGCCAAGTGGTTAGAAGGTTCAAACTTTCAGTCCCTGCCCCTCATCTCCAGGGAGGGAAGAGGGGCCAGTGATTGAGTTAAGTCACCAATGGCCAGTAATTTAATCAATTGTGTCTATGTAACGAAGCCTCTGTAAAACCCAAAAGGATGGGGTTGGAGAGCTTTTGGGTTTGCGAGAGCAGAGGTACTAGGAGAGCAGCTGCCCGGAGAGGGCGTGGGAACCCCACACCCCTTTCCCATACCTTGTCCTATGTATCTCTTCCATTTGGCTGTTCCTGCATTATATCCTTTTAAAATAAACTGGTAAATGTAAATAAATGTTTCTCTGAGTTCTGTGAACTACACTAGCAAATGGATGGAACCTCAGGAGGGGATCCTAGGAACCTCCAAACCATAGCCTAACCATCAAAAGCACATACAACAACCTGGACTTGCAGCTGGCATCTGAAATGTGTGGGGTAGGGGTGAGGAGGGCTATGGGTGCCTTATAAGACTGAGCCCTTAACCCGTGGAATCTGATTCTCTCTCCAGGTAGATAGTGTCAGAACTGAGTTAACTGTGTGATGGTGTCTAAAACACACACTGGAATTGGTGTCAGAATCAAACCCACAGGGTCCTTTCCCCACCCAGGAGCCCATCCATTACACTGCACTCAGCTGTAACGTCTCCTCCATCTCCTCTAATCTGAGATATTTCCTTAGTCCTGTTTTGTCTTTTATGACTTCCACACTTTTGAAGAGTTCTGCTCAGTTATTTTATAAATTATGTTTCTCAGTTTGAGGCTGTCTGGCCTTTTCTCAAGGTTAGATGAAGGTGATGTAATTTTGGCAAGAAGACTACAAGGTGATGCTTTGTCTTCCTCCACGCATCCTGTCAGGCAGTACGTGATCTTCATGTGACTTATCCCTGAGATGTTAATGTTGATCACTTGGTTAAAGTAGGGTCTACCAAGCTTTCTACTGGAAAGTTACTATTTTCCCCCTTTGTAATTAACAAGTATTGTGTGAGGAGATACTTTAAGATCAGTAAATACTTTTGAATAAATCAATGAATGTTGGAACAAAGGACTGAATCTGAAAGAAACTTACTTAAAAGAGGTGGAAATATAAGTTCTGAACCTGTATTCAAAAAATGCAGCAAGAAGGACACAGAAGAGAAGACAAGACAATAAATAAATGAGTCAACAATCACCATCTAAATAATATTGAGAAGAGAGCAAGCCTAGTAATAACATCATCATCTCTTCTTATCTCCTATTAAATATTTATATTCTATGAGCAATTAAGGAGGTTTCCAAAGGTGAGGTGATTAAACAAATTTTCATCTTACAGTAGAGCCCAGTCTCTGTGGAAGATGCACCCCCACTATGTAAACAAACTGGAGCCCATTCAGAGACTAAGCTAGTAAATGCTGCTCTGCTGGGAACAACTAGAGGAACAGAATATGCCCAAATCAAAAAGGTAGCACTTAGGGAAATGCAGAGTATTGTCCTAGTCTACTTGGGCTGCCCTCACAGAACACCATGGTCTGGGCACCTCCTACAACAGACATTTTTTCACACCTCTGGAGGCTGGATGTCTAAGACCATGCTGCAGGTCTGGCTGATTTGGTTCCCAGTGAGGGCTTTCTTCCTGGCTTGCAGACAGCTGTCTGCTAGCTGTGTCCTCAGGTGGCAAAGAGAAAGAGCTCTCTACTACCTTCTTATAAGGATACTAATCCTATCGGATCAGATCTCCACCCTTATGACTTCATTTGACCTTGATTACCTCTATGAAAGACTCGTCTCCAAAAACATTCTTATGGGTGGAGACATACTCAATACCCTCAAATACTTTTCAATCCATCACTGTGTAACAAGATGCTAAAGTGGAACATCTCATCATCTCAGTTTCTGTCAAAGCCCCACACCGCATACAATAGGTGTCAACACCCCAAATTTAAAGCAAGGTACTAGTACAAGATATTTTTTCTGCTTGAATTAGCCTATCACCCACCTCCAGATGATAGGGGTGATCAGGAACCCATTAGGAGAAGCAACATGTGCAGTTTTTCTAGGGAAAAAACTGTGTGCTGAGGTTCTCCCCTGCTCAGGCCAACCAAGAGGGGCTTCAGAGAACCTCCCAGCAGGTTTGACATACGGCCCTTGGAATGAGGGAGGACTGTGGAGCTGGTATCTGACTCACATTTGGAAGAAAGCCTAGAAGAAAGAGGTTGGGACTTGGTAGTGGGGTGCCTATGTCAGCAGAACAAGGGGAAAGTTGTATTGAAGTGCCCTGGACCAAAGGCCAGACAAAAATATGTGTTTTCCAACATCCAAATATGGTCCCCAAGGGAGAACCCCAGCCATGAAGCAGCTTGAAAATCTATCCTAGGGGACATTGAAGTGTGGAGGGTGCTGGGTGGGTAACCCCAGCAGAAGAGGATTGAGGTGAGCCACCAGTCCTGGGCTGAGAGAATGTCCTAAGCAGCCAGCTAAAGCAGACAGCATCCACGCCTGAAACTGTCATGGAAAATCCCCAGTGGGGGCAGCTAAGAGGAACCTGGAACTGTCCCCTTGAGAGAAGGAGGAAGTGCTTAGGTTCTCAATGCCCAGGATGCATATGCCAGGTCACATCAAGTAAGGAGGGCTCTCCTCCTACCACCTTTCTCCCTAAAGGAGCCAGGAAGAGCAGGAGGGGTGAATAGGCCAGCAGGGGCAAGACAAAGAAGGGAAACAGGTCTCTGTAGGCTTCATAGCCTCAAGCAGCCCTTGAGAGAGGAAGGGAGAGTTTGGTAAAAGATTACACTGGACTTTAATTACACAGAAAATGACCAGAACATTCTATGGGATCTTCAGAAAGGAAAAAGGAATTAAACAGATTAACACATGAGGCACCTGGTGACTCAGTTGGTTAAGTGTCTGACTCTTGGTTTCAGCTCAGGTCGTGATCTCACAGTCTCATGGGTTCGAAGTCCCGTGTCGGGCTCTGGGCTGATGGTGCGGAGCCTGCTTGGGATTCTCTGTCCCTCTCTCTCTCTGCCCCTCCCCAATTTGTGCTATCTCTGTCTCTCCCAAAATAAATAAATAAACATTTTTTAAAAATAATTTAAGACAAAGTGGAGGAAAAATAAAGTTCTTTTCTTGTTTGCATTCTACCAAGTGCAGCCCCTCAGAAATACTTCTGTAACATGTGGTTACCTGAGCAGCCATGGGGGCCTGTACCTAGAAGGGCTCTGGACTTGCCTTCATGCTCTGCTGCTACCATCTTGAAATTCTTTTTTTTTTTCTTTTAAATAGTGTATTGTCAAGTTGGTTTCCATATAACACCCAGTGCTCATCCCCACAAGTGCCCTCCTCCATGTCCATCACCCCCCTTCCCCTCTCCCCCACCCCCATCAGCCCTCAGTTTGTTCTCGGCATTCAAGAGTCTCTCATGGTTTAACAATTGGTAAAAAAAAAAAAAAGGACCCCACATTTTCATCTTGCACGGGCCCCACAAATCATGAAGCTAGGCCTGGTTACTACATGGCAAGGATTTAGCCATATTCTCTGCGACCCCAAGGGGCACAGTGGGACCTACCAGTGAGAGGTGGAGAGATACAGATTTTACCTCAGTATTGGGAAGAGTTGTGTTTAAACTCATGGCCACCCAAACTGGAATAGGCTGTACATTAGTAGAGCATCCAGTCACCGAGATCCTTACAGCAGAAGGTCAGCTACTTGGCAAGAACATTGGGGACACAATGCAATCTCTGGACTCTGAGGCCTACACAATCCCTGCCAACACTGGGGTTATATAATTCTTTGAGTAACATGCTTCAAGATGTCTGCTTTACCAACTTCACCAGGAAATGAATTTACCAGCACTGAGACCAGGTAAGTGTATTTCCAAGTCCACCCTCTAACCCCTACATAGTTGGGAGTTTCACTAACTCCCTAGGTTTCTGTCCAAATCGTGAGTTGTTTTCCCTTATGAGGACATTGTTGCCATTACTCACTGTATTTTTGATCATTGTAAGTTGGATGTTACTGTGGCTGGCACACTGTGACTTCTTGCTTCTAAGAAAAAGGCCTAAAAAGCCTCAGAAAGTATTTTAGGCTTAAAGCCACTTTCATTAATCATCATTTTGACAATGAAGCATAAACAGACATGACAAATATTGATTAAATTTAACATTAAAAATCTACAGGCATGTTTTGGTTATTGTTGTCATCGTCATTATTATTTATTCACTCTCATCATTCACTCCTAATTTGTTTCAGGAGAAGAAAAGAAAGTCCATTTCTTCCTGGGATCTCCCACATATAACCTCTCAAGCTGGAAAGTGCATCTTCTCTGCTCCACCTTTATAGAGCCAGTTTCTGAAGACACAGTTTGAAGGTTGAAGCTCCACTACAAAGACCTGCCATTGATGACATTTGGGGCCAGGAACTGACAGGAAATGGGTACATTTGGTCATGCTCAGTAAACCCATTTCCTTACAAACTGACTTCTCCCGCATATTGGAAAACTTTGAGCTTCTTTCATACCATATTTTGGCCTTGACCTTTCTAGCACTTAGCCTCCCTACAATGAAGTCTATGTATCTCCATACCCTCAGCACAGGCCCCCTAATTATAGCCATCTGTTAAACTGTCAGGAAGAAATCTCCAGTTCAATCACGTCTTTATCAGACTCTGGCTGCCAATGGGGTCAAGTTAGGCGTCAAGTCTGACCTGCTCAGAGCCCCTGTGATGTTCTGGTCTGCGTGTTCACTGGGGCCTTTGTGAGGAGGCAGGCCAGACAGCCACCTGGCTGCCCCCAGCTAAGTTCCCTGTCCCACTGCGTTGCCTAGACAGGGTGGAGCCAAGAGAAACAATGGGGCTGACTTCATGTAGGACCTTCCCTTTGGCTCTATCTTGGGGGAATTTTGTGCACAGGAGTTATATANAAAGTCTTAAACTGGAAATGGAGACTTTACTGAACAGGAAGGAATCTGGTGTCAAGGGAAAATAAATTCTTCAGTTTGGACCTGCTCTCAGAGATTGTAGCATCATGGAATTTTATCACTGCCAAGGAACTTAGTGATCATCTGCCTAACCCTTTATTTTACAGATCAGTATAAATGTGACCTAAGGACTTGGGTTTTACTTTTACTGCTGAGTCTGGCTTTCTGGGGTTTCAGGTGAGTAATATTTTAACATGAGCTGCATAACAATGAGGGAAATCCAGGGTTGTTCATATGTGGCCTCATATTATTCTCCAGTGTTTTCATGCAAACATGTTTTCTCTTTCCTAGCAAATCAGAAAATATCCCAGGGACAGGTTATTTCTTCCTCTGTTCCCCCATAGAAATGTACTAGTTGTAGAGCGTTTAAAGTATTTGCTAAGGTGCCCATGGCTCAGCCAGTTAAGCATCCAACTTTGGCTCAGGTCATGATTTCGCAGTTCATGGTTTCAAGCAAGCCCTGTGTTGGGCTCTGTGCTGACAGCTCAGAGACTGGAGCCTGCTTTGGATCCTGTGTCTGTCTCTCTCTCTGACCGCCCCCCCCCAATAAAAAATAATTTTCAATAATTTTTAAAATGCTTTTTAAAAAGTATTTGGTGAGAGTTAGTGTATGTTCTTTACTCCTTTTTCTGTTTGGGTGTACTTCTGTGTGTCTGTGTCTCCTTAGATAGATTATAAACACTATGTGCAAGTTAAAATAGAACCGCCAAATTTTATAGCTAGTCCTACTATCCCACTTAAAACGTGAGAACACTGAGGTCCGGAGAAGTGAAGTCACTTGTACAAGATCACTCAATAAGTGTATGATTTAAACTCAGATCCACTTTCTGCTCATTCAAGCTACCTCCTTGTTATAGCAATATATCAATATTGAAGGTCACAAAAGAAACAAGACATCAGAACAGGCAAGGGTAATAGACCCTTAACTGATAACGTTATCATTGTTATTAGTAATACTTTACATATGTAGAGCTGTTACAGTTTAGAAAGATAAGCATTGAGCCGTTTCTTGTATATCCTTCAGTAACAAAAACCATAAACAAGTCTATGTCCCATATATGCATGTTTACTAATACAAGAGGAATTTTGCCATACACAATGCTCTGCACTTTGTTATTTTGTTTTTTCACTTTATGATCTTACTTAGGGATCTTTCTATATCAGCACATGGAGATTTACTTCATGCTTTTTAAAGGGCACTTATGGTTGGATAGACCATAACTTATTTAACCAGTCCCCTACTGATGGACAGTTAAGTTGTTTCCAGATTTAGGCTAAGAAATGTGCTGCTTTTTTTCCTTTTCTTTTCTTTTCTTTTCTTTTTTTTTTTTAAATAATCTCCCCTGGGGAGTTTTAAGTAACTAGCTTGACATCAGATCAGCATTTTGGAATCACCAATAGTCTTACACCTTATTTTAGCAGATAATAAAACTGAAGTCCAGACAAGTTTGGGAGCTTCAACTATTAGGGGCAAAACCATAACTAGAACCTGGTGTTCCTGCATCTTCTCCACCATACATTCCGCTGCATTTGGGCCACATCAGGGCACTGGGCATGCTTGGTTTGGCTATTTGTAAAGTAAATGGCCACCACCCAATAGCTGGCCCAACAGAGTCTTTGTTAAAAGAACTGATTCATCAAGAGATTATCATTGTGGTTTAAATTTTACTAGCCCAAGGATCACGGAGCTAACCTTAACATTTCAGTAGATGAACCAAAGTGCCTTGAATAAAGACGTAATTCAATAAAAACTTAATACTCTCATAAAATTGAATATTCTCTGTTTCCCCAATGAACTCCAAAACTTATTAGATTTCTTCTGCAGATGATGTGAGATGGCTTGTTTTACCTAAACTAACCCCATTATGCCTTTAAAAATACATTATTATTTAAATGTTTACATTTCTTTCATCCTGCAAATGTACAAAAGAGCAAAAAGCATAGCATTTCTGGGAGAGAAAGACCTGGTGGAGGAAATTATCACGTGGGGACATTTAGGACCTTCATTCAAGAATTAGGAACAAAAAGCAGATTGGAGTAGTGCGTGTTTAACTCATGAATGGTCCTGGGCAGTGGCTCTTTCTACAAATTGCCACATAAGGAGCTCATCAGCAAATGAGGAGAGTGGGGTGATTAGGATAAGGATTTTCAGGGATGAGAATCTGAATACCACACTGACTTTTCAAACTAAGTGCTTTTTTGTTTGCTTATTGTAAAGAAACAAAGAGAATTTCTTTATTAAACAGTAAAAACCAAAGTTTCTAGTTTGCTGTCAATAATGAAAATAAGAGCTACCATGCACTGAGCACCTGTTCTGCCAGCACTGTTCTCAAGGATTTACACGGTAATTATTACACGTGATAGAACAATCTAAGAGATAAAAGATATATACTAGAGAACTTCTGGATATCAATTTGTTACTGACTTTTTAACAACTTCCATGTGCCCACAGGGTGTGCTTCATGGCAATCTTAGTTTTGGAGAAACCTAGAGCTTGGTGTGTACCCCACATGACCTCTCGGCTCCAGTACCAGACACCTGGAACTTTTCTTTCTACACCATTTCCAGTCCTGCAGTGCCGGCCCCCAATCTCTGAGAATGTACACACTTAGCCCTTAAAAATGGGCATATGTAGGGACCTGGGTGGCTCAGTCAGTTAAGCATCCGACTTCGGCTTAGGTCATGCATGAACGATCTCACAGCTCCTGAGTTCAAGCCCCGTGTCTGGCTCTGTGCTGACAGCTCAGACCCTGGATCCTGCTTTGGAGTATGTGTCTCCCTCTCTCTCTGTCCCACCCCTGCTTGCACTCTGTCTGTCTCTGTCTCTCAAAACTGAAGAAGCGTTAAAAAAAATTTTTTTACTAGGAATATGTGGGCTATTTGGAAAAGTGATGAGCAAAATTTCAGGGTATCAGTGGTTGTCTATCATTCTTTCTGGATGATCAATGGGAAACAAGAAGGTCCTCCAAGATAGTTTCTTGGGCCATGAGACACTCACTCTCATCAAAGGATGGCAGGATCCTCACCCCAGTCCTATGTGGCCCCCTAGCACCAGCAAAGGACAGTGCTGACAGAGGCTGGCCAGTTTCTTGATGCTAACTCTAAGCCCTGTCCTCATTCTTCTTCCTAGCCTGGACTCTCATTTGGAGAGACCCCTACCCTGCACAAGGCCCTTCTATTTCTCCTGTCTCTCAGCTTATCTGGAAGTCTCTACCTAATTTTTGAGGTGCTGATTTGGCCTTTTAAAATTAGCTTTCCAGCCTTTTGCTAAGTTTCCAACTTTAGTCACTACTTTCATCCAGGTGAGCTTTAAGACTGTTTCCTCTGCTATGAGTCTGAAAAGACAGTTTTGAAGATCAGGAACTCCACAGTACTCTGACTGTATTAACACACAGATTTAAAGACTCTACTTCCATGCTATGTATGCTCCATGACCTTCTCCATAATATATCTCTGGACTCTGAAACACAAATTTCCATCTTAATAAAATAACCTAAGACACTTTCAATGCCCATGGAAACATTCAGCCCCTAACTCATTAGGCTTTCTCTACTTGCTTCTGTGGCTTTTCCTTTAAGCCCAAAGATTCTACCTCTGTTCATTCTCTTTAGGTAAAGTATTCAGGTAAAGTATTCAAGATTCCGTTTAGGGTCAGTAGCATTTGTTCATCTCTGTCCCTTAAATATATATCAGAAATCTATGAGGAAACATAGTATTCTGTTGCCTTATGGGATCATTCATCTGGTTTCTTCCCATCAAAGCTATGAATTCCTGGTAATTTAAGCTCAAGAAATGAAATGTATAAACACCTCCCTGGATTTTCTTGCTTCAAGAGCAGGGGTCACCAAACTCTTTCTGCAAAGTGGCAAGTACTAAATATTTTAGCCTTTGACAGCCATACAATCTCTGCGACAATGACTCAGCTCTGCCCCGTAATGTGACAGCTGCCATAGGGAATATGTAAACAAAAGGTCATGTCTGTGTTCCAATAAAACCTTATTTACAAAACTGGAAGTAGGTTGTAGTTTACCTGTCTCTGTTCTAGATAAGAAGGAGGAGAAGGAAAAGAAAGATATTTATGATTGATTATTATTATACACGTTGACATTGCTTTCTCTCTACAAATACTGGGCTAAGTATTCTATTAGTATTATCTCATTTAACTTCCAAAATTTTAAATTGAAGAAACTAAACTTTAAAGAAGTTAAACAGGGGCACCTGGGTGGCTCAGTTGATTAAGCCTCTGACTTTGGCTCAGGTCATGATCTCACGGCTGGTGAATTTGAGCTCTGCATCAGGCTCTGTGCTGACAGCTCACAGCCCAGAGCCTGCTTCGGATTCTATGTCTCCCTCACTCCCTGCCCCTCCCCTGCTTCTGCTCTGTCTCTCTCTCAAAAAAAAATAAATCAACATAAAAAATTAAAATAAATAAATAAATAGGCTAAACAGCTTNCCTATGTCTCCCTCACTCCCTGCCCCTCCCCTGCTTCTGCTCTGACTCTCTCTCAAAAAAAATAAATCAACATAAAAAATTAAAATAAATAAATAAATAGGCTAAACAGCTTCCCAATGGTCAAACAACTAGTAAACAATGGAGCCAGGAACTCAGATCTGACACCAGAGCTCACCAGAGCTTTCTATCATTAAGCTGAGCCATAAGGCATGCATGTTGGCTATTTAAAGGTTTTTGGTCAACTTCTCTTAGAAACTATTTCTAAACACAGTGAACTTGTGAATTCGATAGAAAGATTAACCGTGACTTTAATTTGCATAAACTAAGTCGATTTGGGGCTACTGAAACATTTAGTCGAATAAACATTTATTACGCCACTACTATAAACTCCAAATTATGATGGTGATTTGAGGTGGAAAATAATAGAAGATAGTCCTTACCTCACAAACACTTAGAGCGTTGGGGGTGGAACTTTTTCTTTCCTTTCTTCTCATAGAGTCCATCTTGGTTTGAGGAAGCAGACCCACAGCTGGCATTGCTTAAGGAAGGCAACCAAAATTTATTTGCAACTGTCTACAGACACACAAATGTGTTTGCCTTTCCAACTTTTAATGATTGATGTTTTCACATGGATTATTTATTATGGTGATACGAGCAGTTTTTAGGGTATTTCAAGTGACCTTAAAACACAAAAAAATCTCCCAAGATTTAAAGCCCGAGTCCTGACAGCCTTTCCCTGAGTATATATCTTAGCCTGATTGTTTACCTCTAAATATCCACCTCCGGCAAGCCTCTTGAACCCTCTGACTCCATGTCTCCAGTTGTGTTAAGAACAGAGCGTTTCCTCTCAACACCTCTTTTCCATATAGCCACACTTGCACAGCACCAGGGTGTGTGTGTGTGTGTGTGTGTGTGTGTGTGTGTTCTAGCAGGATAAGTTACTTCAACATTACACAATCATGTAAGGAAAAGTGAAAGTTCCTACTCTCATAAAGCTAATGACTCATAATAGTTTATATCTCTTTCAGTTCTAGGAAACCTCTCTGCTTGTCATCCATAAAAGCTCTTCTCTCCTTTACCCCTCTGCTGACTCCAAAGGAAATGTCTCTTTAATTTTGGTCCCCTCCAAACACATCTGTTTAATTGTCATTATGCCTCATTTGCACTGAATCCAAGTGGTAACCAGCCTATGATAGTGGGATTTGGTGTTGCTTTTCCCCAAAAGTCAAGCCTCACACAGCTGTTCATCATGAGCTATCTCCAGCTCCCAGCAGCTGCCCAGCATTTATGTTATGTTAGTGATGTTCTCTAGTTGCAAAGTCCAGAGAGCTTGCTGTTCAGCCAAAAGAAATCCTAAGGGGAAAGAGTCAGAATTAATGGCCACACATCACGTGCAGTGTTGCTGGGCACCTCCTTTGTATTGTGTTTCCCATATAGAGGTTAATGCAAGCCAGTCCAAAGTCATCAGCCAGACCCATAGCTATTTGAGGACCCCTGATCCCCAGCTTCTTAACATACGGAAAGTCACCTTGAAGACCCCAAGAGTATGCTAAGGACTTTTCTCGGGATTGAGATCTACATCCCTGATTACCAGCCACAAGGATACTAGGAAAACAAGGGCACAACTTGTTACGACAGCAGTGGCTTAGAAAAGCATGGGATTCACTTCTCTATTCTTAGGTGATTTTAATAAAAATAAATAGAATTTAACAAAGATAAAGAAGAGAAAGAGAAAAGAGGAAGAGAAGAAATGAGATTCTACAGTTATACTGAGTTTTATTTGCTACAACAGGCACACATACTGATGAGGCTGAAGCATGACTGCCATACTGTGAACACCTTTGACCCTGCCAAACCGCATCAGCATCCTCCCTTGGCATGATCACCACTCTAGCCAGCTCACACATACCTCTGACCAGTGGCGGAGTCCACTGCTGCCTTGCTCACTGGATAACAGCTCAGAGATAAACAGGAGCCTCCCGGACCTAGGATATTCAGCCCAGAGGAGGAGGTGAGGGAGAAGTTATGCCCCCAGGGGCAACATTTACAATCACTAAATACTCTGGCTTCCCAGCCTTGCTGTGGGCAATTCCTGGAGGTGGGTGATTCTGTTTGCTTCTTGGGAAGTCTAAGAAAATTGAACCCCTAATGTCTGCTGCAGCAGCACTGACCCAATATTCTTATATTGGTTTTTTCTTCTGTTATCATTCTCTCTCGTCCCTCATTATGCACCTTGAAATCATTATCCCAAATAAGTTATCTGCCTAAATGACCCTGTCTCAGACTCTCTTTTCAGGGAAATGAGTACTTTTAGAGCTGCCTACTCTGCAATCAAGACATTTACAAGTAGCTATTTATGTGGGGTAAGCCACACACAGGCCTAGGCAAGAAGCATGGACCAAAGAAGACCTTAGGCCTTCTCTTTGGGCTGATCCAGGAGATGTTGCCTGCCTAATTACGTAAGGATTTCCTCAGCACAGAGCCAGTCTGCAAAACTGGAAGAGGTAGGTTTGTTGTTGTTGTTGTTGTTGTTGTTGTTGTTTTTTACAAATAGTTTATTGTCAAGTTGGTTTCCATATAACACCCAGTGCTCATCCCCACAAGTGCCCTCCTCCATGCCCATCTCTCCCCTCCCCCCCACACCCGTCAGTCCTCAGTTTGTTCTCAGCATTCAAGAGTCTCTCATGGTTTGCCTCTCTCCCTCTCCCCCACCATTTCCCCCCTTCTTCTCCCCCTTGTTCCTCCGTCAAGTTCCTCCTAATCCTCCTATATGTGCAAACATATGGTATTTGTCCTTCTCTGCCTGACTTATTTCGCTCAGCATAACACCCTCATCCATGTTGCTACACATGGCCAGATTTCATTGTTTCTCATTGCCATGTAGTATTCCATCGTATAGATAAATCACATCTTCTTGATCCATTCGTCTGTTGATGGTAGGTTTTCTTTCAAATGCTCAATTCTCAACAAAATAAAATTATAAGCACACAAATAAGCAGTAAAACATGGACCATTCAAAGGTAGAAAATAAAATGGCAGGAAATATCCCTAAAGAAATACAACACTGAATACAAGACAAAGACTTTAAAATGACTGTCTATTTTTTTCCCCGTAGGCTGACTGTTGAGAACAGTACTGGTTCTAGGAGTTACCAATTCACTCTCAGAGAGACATGCAAACAAGGTACCTATGTCTATGAAGAGTTCATCTCATCCTTAAAGAATTGCAAGGAGGATTGTTTTTGGACAATGCTCCATAAAGCACGTTAGTTATTAGCATATTCATTTTTGCACTCATTTACTCACTCTTGCCAGGTCCTACGTTGGCCATCTAGGTTGCAATAGAGAACTAAGCAGCCAGGGTTTATGCCCTGAGGCCCTTGGAAGTACCTGTTCATTCTCTTCTGTCTTGCCAAAAAAGTTTGAAAAGCATTGTCACCTGATACATGAAATCTGTCTAAAACAAGCAAGGTGGATTCAGGTTATTTCTTAAAAGAAATAAATGACTGGGGGAAAGAAATTCATATGCAGTAACCCATCCTTATTTGGAATAATTAAAGTGGAAGAAAGTTTCTATTGGTGAAAAGCCTAGTTTATAGTGTAATTTTTAGAGAACTGTACTTTATTTCTTTCAAGTGTATGTAATAAATTAACCATGAAAATTATATGGATATATAAATATCCTGTGATATCTATGATAAGTCAGTCTTTTATTAATATATTTATATCATTATAAAATAATATATATTACATAGAAAGTATTTAAAATACAGAAAAGTATAAAGGAACAAAGTATGTGGTTCAAAGTACATAACTCTACTTTTTATTTCTGACAAGACAACTGCTTTTAATATAGGTCCACATCTCTTATCTAATTCTTGACACCACTTGTGTTTTGGAATGAAGAATTTCTCAAATTTTAGTAATGTGTGTGCCACAGTGTTTATTTTATTTTATTTTATTTTGAGATGTAATTGACATATAATATTAGTTTCAAGTATACAACATAATGACTCAATATTCATATATATTACAAAATGATAACCACAATAAGTCTAATTAACAGCCATCACCACATTTCTTTTTCTTATGATGAGAACCTTGAAGATTGACTCTTTTAACAACTTCCAAATATTAAATACAGTATTAGTAACAATAGTCACCATGTTGTGCATTACATAACCAGGACTTATTTCTTTTACAACTAGAAGTTTGCACTTTTGACCACCTTCACCAATCCCTAGCCCTTGCCTCTGGAAACCACCAATTTTTTTTCGTAACCATGAGAAAATAAGTGTCTTAAATATTCCTAAAGAGCTAAAGGAAAACACAGACAAAGAATTCGGGGAAATCAGAAAAACAATATATGAACAAAATGGAAATATCAACATAGAGATAGAAATGATATAAAATAACCAAACAAATTATGGAGCTTAAAAACATAGTAACTTAATTAAAAAATTAACTGGAGGGGTTCAACAACAGAATTGAACAGCAAGAAAAATCAATGAACTTGAAGACATGACATTTGTAATGACTGAGTCTGAGGAGCAGAGAGAAAAAATAGAATAAGGAAAAGGGAACAGAGCCTAATGGACTTATGGAACACCGTCAAGCAGACTAGCAGACTACTTATGCATAAGACTCCCATACGAAGTCCCAGAGGTAGAAGAGAGGAAGTGTCAGAGAGCTTATTTTAAGAAATAATGGCTGAAAACTTCTCAAATTTAAGAAAAGCATGAATCTACAAATTCAAGAAATTCAATGAATTCCAAACAAGATAAAGCCCAACAGACCCACAGGAGACACATTATAATCAAACTGTCGAAAGACAAAGAGAGATTCTTGAAAAGAGCAAGAGAAAAGTGATTCATCATGTACAAAGGGTCCTCAATCAAAGTATCAGCCTATTTTCCATCAGAAACCACTGTCTTTCAAAAAATGAATGAGAAACTAGGACATTCACAGATAAGCAAAAATAGGGAATTCGTTACTGCTAGTTGTGCCCTGCAAAAAATGCTAAAGAGACTCCTTCAGGTTGAAATGTAAGGACACTATAAAGTAACTCAAAACCCTATGCAGATAAAAATGTCTGGTAAAGGTAAACATGTGGACAAATAGAAAAGCCAATATTATTACATTTTTGTTGTATAACTTTACTTCTTATTTTGATAAGATTTAAAGACAAATGCACAAAAATAATTATAAATCTATGTTAATGGGTACATATATATAAATGTGTAATTTAGGACCTCAGTAACATTAAGTTGGGGGGGGATGGAGTTATAAAAGACTATAGTTTTTGTATATAATTAAAGGTAAATTGGTATCAATTCAAAATATATTGTTATAACTTTAGGATGGTTAAATGTAATCCTTACAGTAACCACAAAGAAAATACCTATAGAATATACGTACACAGAAGGAAGTGAGAAGATAACCAAAATGTGTCACTACAAAAAAATCAACTAAAGGTAAAGAAAGACAGTAATATAGGAAATGAGGGATCAAAAAAACTCTGTAAGACATACAGAAAACAAATAACAAAATGGCATAAGTAAGTTCTTCCCTACTACCAATCACTTTAAAAAGTGTAAATGGTTTAAATTTCCCAATCAAAAACCATAGATTGGCAAAATGGATTTTTTTAAAAAAGCAGGTCCAACTTTATGCTGCCTACAAGAAGCTCACTTTAGATCTAAGGACACAAGTAGATTGAAAGTGAGCGATGGAAAAAGATATAACATGCAAATAGTAAAGAAAAGAGAGTTAGTTGATAAAGGGGTCAATTCACCAAAAAGATATGACAAGTATAAACTTATATGCACCCAGAGTCAGAGCTCCAAAATATAAGAAGCAAAAGTTGACAGAATTGAAGTGAGAAATAGACAGCTTTATAATAATAGTAGAAGACTTCAGTATCCCACTTTCAGTAATGGATAAGGTAACCATACAAAAGATCAATACAGAAATAGGACTTGAACAAGCCTTTTTCTGTCTTTGTTTCCTTATTTTAAACTATTATTGAGCACTTTCTGTGAGGAAGACTCTGTCCTGGGCTTTGGAAATACCAAGAGGAGTATCACTATACTTGCCCTCAATAAGCTGTCAGTTTCATAAAGAGGAAGACAGGTTACATAAGCAATGACCCTGACCATAGAGACATGTATATGATGTTTCAGGGACACCAAGAAGAAACTGATGGACTGTTCTTGGGTGGTCAAGGCTGGAAGGTAGGGAAGGATTTAGAATAGATGATGTTTGAACTGAGGTTTGAAGGATTAATTGGAGTGAAGTCAACCAAAGAGATGGCATATGAAGGAAAGGATAGAGCAATGCATGAGCTTGGCACTGTTTAAAGGAATTGCAGCTAATTCTGTATGACTCATGTTTTTATGACAGCTTCAAATACATTATTACTACAATAGCTCTGTGAGTTAGGGAGTAATATCATCCCCATTTCACAGATGAAGGATTTGAAAAGAAAAGAGAAAATGATTTGCCCAAGATTACTTTGCTGCTCAAAGACACCACTCACATGAGTTTTCAACCTAGGAGGAGGGGGTATGGATATCTTCCCTAAACTCTATGCCCAGAGCAAAATGAGAAATCTTTTGACACTTAAGCCAAACAGCTTTGCTGAAACACTGTATTTCCTTTGTGAACCAAAACAAAACCCAGACCTGAAGTTACATTTCTACCACAAAGGTCCCCTAAACTCTTGCTTTGAGAATACATGGTATCTTATTTCTGAGGGGAAAAGAAACACTTACAAACAAACTGCAAAGGCATCTTAAGACAACAAATCACTCATAAAAAAAAAAGGGAACATTCTGATGAGTTAAGTGTAAATGAATCAGAAACATATGGATTTAATCTACTTTAAAAGGCCCAGTGGAGTTCTCAGTAAGGGCAAAACCTTGGAGGAGATTATATAGGGGATATTTCCAGACCCAGAGCCATTAGCTCTGGCCAGGCCCAGAGCTAGGTTGGTATATGGATCTCCAAGGAAACCAGCCAGATGAGAACCTCAGAAAGGTGTGAGGGTCACTTTATCCCAAATCCTCAAGCCCAGACTCGAAAATCTGCAAAGCAGCAAGTCTCCTAGAAACACCTTTGCTGAACATTTTATCCTGGCCTGGGGCTGGGACACCAAGTCCAGCCAACAATTTCTCCTTAGAAATGCAGCTTCTTCCAAAAGGATGTCGAGGTTAAGCTGAAACCCCTCATTTCTCCTAAAGATTCTTTCCCTTTGGATTGATCCCTTTGACTGTGAACAATGTCTAGGCCACGGGCTTGGAAGATGAAAAAGCAACCCTAGTCCTCTTTGGCAGCATCAGATGGGAAATGAATATGCACAGAAATATTGAGCACAGTCAGCTAAACAGGAAACAACAAAAGAAAAGGAGAAATATCCAGACTCATCAGTCTGGTTGGGTAACATCAGCCATGAAAATAAACACAGGGCAGCAGGCCTAGAGCCCAAAGAAATCAGGCTGGTTTAATGGAAACCAGGCAATGAACAGGTGTGTTTCCCTGGGTGTAATCTTTGGTGCTCCCCCATGTACCAAGTTTTTTCTGGGGTCCCATATGGTCAACCACCAGGGAATTTGGGGCTCAGAGCCTGCTTAGTGTTAACTCAGCCTTACTTCTTTACCCACCCAAGTGCCCTCTTCCAGATGAAAACAGCCCGCTCTAATGTTGCCGATTTTTCCCTCGCTTAACAGTGGTGTTGCTATGGAAACAGGCCTTTCTCATCCGCCACTGATTGAATCAAGTTTGGAGGGTGGGGGCAGGGGGGGGGGACGAAGAGAAATGAGCAAGTGGAACAGTATTCTCCCCAAATACTGCCTTAAATTGAAATCATCTGTCTCACAGCCCAGCCTGCCCCACTCCCCAGACCACACCCAGGCAGCTGCAGAGGTGGGCGGGGCGGCCCTCCTTCACTGACTTGGTGGAATGGCTGCAGTAAGGTGATACGCTGAGAAGAAATTCACTTCTGGACCGCTTTTGTTCAGCTCCCCCTGCACCCTTGTCATCAGCTTTCACACTCAGCATGAGCCTCGCATGGAAACCTGTGCGTCACTTTCCCCCAGTGTCATACAGATAGCATGGGAAGTTCTGGGTGCAGCTGGTTGGGGAGCTGGGGTGCTAGGTCTCACAGGCACTTTCAGTGTCCTCAGAAGTCCCCACTGTTACCCCCTCCCCAAGACAGGCCTTCTGCTCCCTTACTGATGCTGGAAATCAGTCAGCTTAGAGATTTATTCCTTTAGCTTAAGACTTTTATATGTAAGGCAAATAACCATGGTGAGGTGGAATATGAGCATGTTATCATGAAGAAAGGATCAAGAAGGGGAGGGAAACCGTGGTGGTCGGGTAGCAAGGTGGTGGGTTGGCACTGTGGATGGGGCAGAGGCAGGCAGGCAGGGTTGGAGTGAGGCTGAGAATGTTGGGGATACACTGCATCACTTCCCCACCTCCACCCCTGGGCCTTCTGGAACTGAAACAGAAAGGGCTCTGGAGTCTCAGGATGCCAGCTAAATGGGCACTCAGTCAAGATATACTTTCTGAGAAGCTGCTGTGTGCCAGGGATGGCTCTAGACACTGGAGCACACCAGTGAGAAAAACAGGGCTGGAGGTCACAGACGCTGTTCAGAGGAATTCAGGAACAGTGTGGAGCACAGGAAGCAGAAGAGACCAAAGATGTCCCTATTATTCGCTCCCCAGCTCCCCCGCTGGAGTGCAGAGCTCCAGATTCTTCTTCAGTAGGTCCTGCCTTGCAGGGAGGGCTCAAGCTGTCCAACAAATTCCTTCAGATGCAGTGCTGAGCTCACTAGACTCCAGAGCCTGAGGCGCTGACCAGGGTGGATGACCAAGCGGCTCACGGACTTCCTTAGCCATGCCTCAGTTTCCACATCTGTTTCCATAGTCCCAAGAGTATGTTCACAGGGCAGAGAGGACAGCTCCAGGAAAGCATGCTGTTTGGCAGTGTTATTCCTTGCACAGATGGCCAAGACTTTGGCTGAAACTGGCCCAGCATCCCAGGGGAGAGATGCTTCAGAGTCCAGTTACCCCTTCTCCAGTACTCCGGAATCTCCAGATCCACAGGACTGAGCTGGTGCCTTTGGAACCAGTGCATTATTGGCCAGTGTTCTCAGTTGGTCTGTGAATGGAAAGAAAAGGTGACTCAGAAAGGGATAAAAAAGAAGATGGGCTGAGGGTGCAAAGCAAGGGACAGGATTTGGAGGTGGGCTTCTTGCCCAATTTAACTATTTTCATCCTCAAAATGATTCTCAACAGCTGGGCCAGTGATCAGCCTGCTCATGTTTTTTGGGCTGCTCAGGGCTAAGGAAAGCCAAGACATTTGGCAAAGTAGCAACAAGGCCAGGGCCTGCACCAGCACCAGTGAGCTCGGTGCAGGGGGAAGGGGTGTGGGAAGCTGGGTGCCCACTGCTTTGTTATGATTCTTGTTGGTGAGAACTTTGAGGAGGAGGGGCTGGGGACGGCCCAAGTGAGAATGGGCTCCTCGGCCAGGGCGTCCTCCCCTCCACATGACACCCAGGATGGTCACCCTCAGGCTCCCTGGACAGCTGACTTGTGACATAGCCTATGATTTCCTGTCATCTTTGACCAGCTTTCTCAGGTGGCCAGAGCACTGGGCCAGCAAGGCCAAGGGCTAAGTACAAATTTCCAAGGAGATAAGTGAGCTGCATTCTGTCTGCGGCCCCAGCTGCCTCTCTAGCCCTGACAAACCATCCAATGAATACCAACCTCTGGTCACAAGAGGAGCCAAGCAGTGGAACCCAGCACCGCCCAGGTACCTGCAGTCCATCAGGGACAGAGAACTGTGCATTTCTGCCCCATAGAGCTGTAGAAAGGGTATAGCTGGTCCCAGCTAACTATCTCAAGGGGGAAGACGTTAGTGCATGTGTTAGCTTCTTCTGAGCTGTCTTGGTTACATGATTTAGATCACTTAAAAACTCCCAAGTGTGTACACTAGTTGACGAACACCAGGGTAAAGTTAAGCACTAGAGAACAGGGGCTGGGAACTAAGAACTTAGCCATTCCACAATATAATCCCACCTGAGTTTCAGCTACTCATTCAACCAATTCTTACTGTGTGTCTAACAGTAATAGCAAATGTCCCAGACACTGTTCTAACTGCTGATCATCTCATTTAATCCTTGCAAAGCAGGTACTATTATGATCTCCATTTAACAGATGAGCACACTGAGGTGCAAAGAGACCAATTAACTAACCTGAGTCACAAGGCTAAATGACAGAGCAGGGATTCAAATCCAGGCAGCCTGGATCCAGGCTGTACCCTCTTGACCATAGAGTTAGTGTGTCTATTCTGGGTAAAGTACCATCCTGGGCTACGTGAGGGAATTCAAATAAATACATGATGTGGTCATTGCCCTTGGGGAATTTATCATGGCCAAGCCTTAACCATTCTTTCCAGACTGACCTGCAAAAATCTCTAGCCTGAGTGGAATTCTTCAATCTCTGTGTATATCTTTGAGTCTTTGAACTTCAGTGCTGTGGCTATACCATCATCAGCCCCCTCTGCTATCCCTGAACATCAAACCCCACAGCCACTGAAATCCTACCTTACATGCCTCAAACAATTCTTCCAGACAAGTCAGCCAAAGCGCCTTCCTTCCCCGACCACTACTCCAAAGTAACAGAAAGAATTAAGCAGTCCCTTGCCAAGCTTCATGACAAAGACGTTGTGTGGAGGCCAGAGGACACAGCTGAGTCGGGCCTGCTGCCTGGGCTGCAGCTCTAGCCAAATATGAACCAGGTCAAACAGCAAAGTAATGGAACACACTGCCTTCCTTTGCCTGCCCAGCCCAGCTCAGCCAGTAAGGTCACCCCCGGCCGCCCACTTGCAAATAGGTCATTTGGCGTTTTAGATACTTCCTGATTGCACTAGCCTGCCGGTCTGGGGGATGCTTCTTGACATTTGGTCCAGAACCCAGTCCATCTGGGACCCTCAGGGCTATGACAGTTGTGTTAGAAGTTAGCAAAAGTCAAAAAGAGGATTTCATTAAGAGCTTAAGTGTTAAGGCTCCAATCAAAGTGGAACCAAATGGGCAGAAGGAGCTTGATGCCAGGCTGAGCCAGACACATAGAGGAGGCCCGCAAACCCCAGGATTTCTTCTGGAGCAGTGAGCCTACTAATAAGGGCTATCAGAGGCTAACATAAAATGTTGACTGAGAGCCAGATCTCCTTCCTGGAGGGACCATTAAAATATAGCTATGTTTTGGAGGCAGGATGCTGGAGATGTTCTGTTAGTCTCCTGTTCACTTCTGGCTCTAGAAGTCCCTGAGAGTCTTTTTAAAGAGCCAGTGCCTCTCCTTTTCCATGGGTGGCACCTGCATCACAGAGATACCAGGGTATCTGAATGAGTACAGGGGACCTTATAAGCATCTCATAATAGCACCCTGGCTCTAGACTGAGGAAATGATGCTTGGAAAATATAGTGTTTTGGGGGGCATAATGTGCATGAAAAAGAGAGGCATGATACATCAATGGTGACAGTAAGGACACACCCCTTTCCTTTCCTGCAATCTGGCTTTGTAAACCTCCAAGGGAATGCAAGTCTATTCCCAGAGGAAAGCCAGCTGCACCAGCATGAACCCCTAGGCCATCAAGATCCAGAACAACCTCCAATGCTGGGCTCCAGAGTAAAGAGCCAGTTATTCACCCCCTGCCCTTCTTGCAGTGCTCATTAATGCCCTCACAAGTAAAGGCCTAAAATCTAGGGAGCTGCTCAGATTCAGGAGGTAGCAGCCAGGTGTAAGATCTGGCCATCCCCACCACACGGGTTTAGAGGCAAACACCTCATCAAAAGCGTGCCCAGGAGAGTGGCAGGCCAGACTCGTGAACCATAGCAAGCCTCAGAGAGACAGCATGCCCACAAAGTGTGCCTTCTGAAGGGCTCGGAGGTTATGTTCTGGAGTGGCCATAAACAAGCTCGGCTAACTTGCAGAAAATCGGACAGAGGCAGGGGCTTCAGAGTCAGCCCACTGCTTTAGCATCACCCTCCCGGGTATAGCCTGGTCTTGATCCTAGTCACCCAAAAGGGCAACCCCAAAGCAACTGAGTCATGACAGCTTCTCTTCTGATCTGTGCATCTTTCCCAGAAGGTAGGTTATGCAATTCTTGTTGCAACTCATCTATAGGCATTTAATTCCCAATTCTTTGAAATGAGAAAGGGAAGGAAAAATTAGTTAAGACCTCAGACTACCTTCTAAAAGTGAACAATAAACTATGACAAGAAAAATATGTGCTTTCCAGGATTTCAGAAGCTTGTGTAATTTCCCAGTGTTTATAAAGCATTGGGCCCTGTTTGCCCAGTCACTAGGATGAAACTCTCAAGTAAAATGTTGCCCTGGGATGGTTTTTCAGAGGCAGCAAAGTAGGGAATGGCCTTGGAAATTTGTTGTTGTTGTTGATGTCCCCACACCACAAAAATAAATCCTACGGGAAAAGAATCCCCAAGAAGTGGTTGTGATTTTTAAAATAAGAGCTTCTCAGTGTTTCACAGAATCTCAAAGCGTCCAAATTAGAAATGACGTTGGAAATCACGTAGGCACACCTTCCTACTGTCCACCACCAGAGGCAGAAACTCATTCCCTCAAGGGGCAGCTCACACATTTCTGGACAGTGTTAATGTTTTAGATAGTTTTTCCTTATATTAAGCCAAAATTAATTTTCCTATACCTTCTAGCCAGCATTGCAAACTGTGTTCTTTGGAGTCACTATAAATACTTCCCCTCTTTCCCCCTGTGACATCCTTCAGATCTCTGAAGACAGCTGTAGTGTGACATGCCCACTCGTGCCTTCTCCAGGCTAGAGTCATTGGTTTGTCTAACAACTCAACTTTAGAAGCCGTTAGCTTCCTAAATCTTTTCCATTTCCATTGAAGGGCAATTTTTGGCAGGGTCAGAGTTCTGTTGCTCTGCCTCCCCTGACAGCATCTACTCCTCCTTCTACTGTGCTCCACGGTTGTTGTGCATATAGACAAGTGCTTTTCCCAACTGGCAACTTGGCTCAGCCTCCGTCAGACCATAGGGGCGGACTTAGGCTCCAGAAGTAGAATGACTCCCCTCAGAGTGTCTTTCCTAAAGAGGCAGAGGACTGAAAGCTGTATGAGGAGAAGAAATATGCCTGTCTTCTAAACTGCTGTGTTCCCAGGTGCTGGCACATGGGACTCACAGTTTCTGACTTGTGAATGCATAAAGGAATGAAGGAAAGCAAGCTGGGATCAGAGCTAGAGATAGAGAAACACTTCTATAGATTGAAACCATTTACCTCAAATGTCTTGAATCTCTGCACTCATCCTGGAGCCCCTCCTAAGCCAACACATGGGTCTCCAAAGCTATGTTCTGTCCATGGCTATGCACACCACCACACTTTAATCCTTTATTACTCCATTAAACTTTCATTACCTTCTTCTCCTTACACCCTCACCAAGCTCTTCCCATTTCCTCTTCCTACTCTCCCCATCTCCCCCAAAGTCCTAATCCACAGCCTCATCTGTAAAAGTCCCAGGGTGTGTCTCTGGGACACAAAACCCAAAGAGGGCCAAGTAAGAAGAAGTAAAAATTGCAGAAGACATTGTATTGTTTCGGGGGCATCACTGACACCCTTTGGCCCTAGTTCTTATTTGGACCCTAGGATCCCAAACTCATTGCCCTGGCTGCAGGGACAGAAATCCCTGCCGTGGAGGGCCGTCTGGGCTGTGTCCGTCTGCACACAGATCTCTAGTAATGAGGCCTGGCTCAAAGGCATCTTAGGGCCATATGTTGTTGAACAGCACAAGATGCAATTGATCTGTAAGTGGGCAGTTTCATTTTTTTATTTTTTCTCTGGAGTAAAAAGAAAAAGGAACTCTGGCCACTGGTGATATATAATCTCTGCAAGCATCAGGACTGGGTCCATCTACACATGGAAAATAACTGTTCAGGCCTCCCTCCTCCACCCCCACCTCTGGAGATAAACTATAATAAAGTCTTAACAACTGGCTCTGCTTTTCTGACAGATAAGGGATGACTTTCTTTAAAAGACCTTTGTGCTCTGTTGCTGCCAAAGACATTTAAACTGCAATCATTAGTGACTTCTCTGCTTACTACCCGGGCCAAGGCAGATTTCTCTGGGAGGGGCTCCATCAATCACGTGCTCTGGGCGGGGAGCAGCTCTCTGAAACTGGGAGTTAGGAGCAAGACCCAGCAGGGAATGTGGGGTTGGTTTAGCCCAGCTTGGAGGTGCCTGGCAGCACAGTGGGGGGGAGGAAGCAGTGGGACCCATGCCTACCCATGCCCTAGCAGCCTGAGGAAGATGGCAAAGGCAAGTCCACAGAGAGGGAGAGAACTGACCTGGGGCCCAAGATATTGTGATGTCCTTGGGGAAAGGGGCTGGGGAGAGGAAGGAACATTTAGTGACAGCTGAGTGCTCTTATTCCTGTTCAAGGCTTTCAAATTGCTGGAAGCCCTTGGGATGGTCAGCCTTAAGATGTAGGAAGCTGGAGGAAGTCATGCGGAAACTATGCGGAAACCAAGAGATAAGATGAGGGGAAAAAAGAGAATGGAGAGAGAACATAGCTGAGAAACAGGAGTAGGAAGAGAAAAAGGGAACAGAGAGGGAGAAGGAAGGCGTGCCAAGGCCAAGGAAAATGAAAGGAGATATAAAATAAAGAGTGTAGGGACGCCTGGGTGGTTCAGTCAGTTAAGCAGCCTACTCTTGATTTCAGCTCAGGTCATGATCTCACGGTTTGTAATACTGAGTCTGAGTCAGGCTTCATGCTGACAACACAGAGCCTGCTTGGGATTCTCTCTCTGCCGCTCGCTGCCCGTCCCCTGTTCCCACATGGGCTCCCCCTCGAAATAAATAAATAAAATTTTAAAATAAAATAATGCAGTATGGGGGCATAGAACTTAAAAACAGGAATAAATGAAGGAGAAAGGGACAATTTCCTTTTTTTAAAGGCTAAGTAACATTTCATCATATGTATTTACCACATTTTAAAAAATTCATTCATCTGTTGATGGGGCATCTGGTACCATTTGCAAAAACATGTATGAACCTGGAGGACATTGTGCTACATGATCCCATGTATACGTGGTATCTAAGATAGTCACAGAAGCAGAGAGAAAACTGGTCATGCAGGCTGAGGGAGGGGGAAGTGAGGAGTTGTTGTTCCATTGGTATAAAGTTTCAGTAATGCAAGACGAATTAGCTCAAGAGATCTGCTGCACAGCATAGGGCCTCTGGTCAACAATATTTTATGGCCCACTTAAAAATTTGCAGAGTAGGCCTCACGCTAAGCATTCTTACTACACACAAAAAACTTTCAAACAAAGAAGGCGACAGATATATCTATCATCCTTGATATTCTGGTGATGGTTTCACAGTTACATCCACGTGTCTAAATCTATCAAACTGTGTACATTAAATATGTACAGCTTATTGTATATCAATTCTACCTCAATAACACTGTTTTTATTTTTTTAATTTTTTAAAATATTTTTTATTTATTTCTGAGAGAGAGAGCGAGCGAGCGAGCAGGGGAGGGTCAGAGAGAGAGGGAGACACAAAAACTGAAGCAAGCTCCAGGCTCTGGGCTATCCGTCAGCACAGAGCCCGACGCCGGGCTTGAACCCACGAACTGTGAGATCATGACCTGAGCCGAAGTCAGACACTTAACCGAATGAGCCACCCAGGTGCCCCAATAATGCTGTTTTTAAAAAGAAGAAAGGAGCTGTAATTAGAAAAGGCTGAGTGTTTTGAGATAGGAAGGTTAAAAACTGGCAGCCCTTTCTAAATCCATGAAACTCAGACACATTCCTGAATGTAATTTTTCCAAATCAGAGAACTTCCCCCCACCCCGCCTTTTTTTTTGGGGGTCCTAGTTTCCAGAGTTTAAAAGTTCAATTTATTGCCTAAACTTTGTGATCTGTTCAAATCAAGTGACTGAAACATCTGTATCTGTTTCCTTGAGAGGGTTGTGTAAAGGTTATCCCCAGATGTCTCACCTATATCACATTTCAGACCCTCAGCCTGTTAAGAAGTGGGTGGAGTGCAAATCCTGAATAAAGCACAGAACACACACTGGGAGAACCAGGAAGATAAGTTCTCCAAACCCATCCCGTCTCAGGAGGAGAATAACACATGACCTACAAAAGTAAAACAGGACTGGACAGTAAAAGGACTCAGGAGAAGAGGAAGACCTGGGAAAGGCATGAATATCCTGCAGACACACAGTAACCAGAAAGACCGGTCAACCAATCAGGATTGTTGGTTGAGCCAGAAAGACCAGTCACCCAATCAGGATTGTTGAGGTTGTCTGATTACTTGGACTTATTTTTCATTACTTGACATATTTACTTGATAATGCAAGAACATGGTATAAATTTCCAAAGGTCCCGAAAGGTGTGCAGTGAGAACTAAGTCATTCTCTCAACCTTGTCCTCCTACTACAGCCCCTCCCCCACCCAGGCAAATGCTGGCACCAGTTCCTTATGTCTAAAGAAAGACGGTATGATTCTCTAAGAGGCTTGACAAGGGACTCTGGCTCATCCAAGAGACGGGGTTAGAAAGGCTTCTGTATGGAAGTGATGGCTGAGTTAGGAAGTAAAGGACAAGTAGGGATTTGCTAGTGAAAGAAGGGACGGCATGTGCAAAGGTCCAGTTATTGGTGTAGGCACAACACTTTTGATGGAATGGTAAACCCAAGCAAATTGTAGAGAGTGAGGGGAAGGGTAAGAGAATAAGAAGCAGGAGCTGTGGGCAGAGCTGGCAAAGTCCATATTAGAATTGAGATCTTTATCCATAGATGTGATCTATGTGACCCATTTTACATTTTGAAAACACAATCACAGGGCGCCCGGGTGGCTCAGTCATTTGAGCGTCCAACTTTGGCTCAGGTCATGATATCGCACTTGGTAGGTTGAGCCCCGTGTCGGGCTCTGTGCTGACAGCTCAGAGCCTGGAGCCTGCTTCAGATCCTGTGTCTCCTCTCTCTCTGCCCCTCCCCCACTTGTGCTCTGTCTCTCAAAAATAAATAAATATTTTTTAAAAAACATTTTACGAAAACACAATCATAATAGCTCCTACTTAGGGAAGAGAGAGGAACCAGCATTGATGAGGATAGAGCAGTTATGAGGTTGTACAGAAAAACTTGGGTGTCTTGCTCCGCATTTCAGTATCTCCTTTGAGTTCAGCCATGGCCCTCGAGGATACTGTCACGTGGACTCTACCTCTCCTCATACTCACAGCCCCAACCTCAAGTACATCCTTCCCGAGGTTTTCTGCATGTGCAGGAATGATCTGGGAGTACAGACAAGTTTATACTTCCATGAGGTAACCCTTAACCAGTGGAGAAAGAGAGCCAATGGATAAACGTTCTTCCTGGGCAGCCCACAGAATACATTCCTCAAAAGGTCCTGGATAGGTCCTAGATGCCAATAGCAGTGAGGTCCCTTATACATTTCTATATTATTTTTTCTTCTTCTCCCATTCTGCCTCTTTCTCATGTCTGATCCCTGAGATTACCTCCAAAGTAAACAACCAGCACAGAAGTCTTTGTAAGCTCTGCTTTCTGGGTGCATCAGAAAGAACTGCATAGTAATTGCAGTTGTCCAGGTAATAAATCATAGGAGCTTAGACTATGGTGATGGTAGCCATAGTAATGGACAGATTGCAAAGATATTTGGAAGTTTAAATCAAGAGCCTGATACAGCCACATATTCTGGCACCACCTTCATTTATATTCCTTTTTATGTTATTTTATATTCATTGTGGCCAGTCCGGGCTCATAGTTTGTGATAAGTCCAGGATGGCAGAAGTATAGTGATATGCCACAACCCTGTTTTATAGCTCTACAAATGGCCACCATATATGGAGGTAGAACTGAACAGCTAAAACTAAAGTTACAGGAGATGAAGATGGTATTTCCAGGCAGTCCTTAATTTAAGTGAATTTAAAATGGGGCCTTTGGCAGATATCCACGCCATGAGTATCTTCCTCAGGCAAGACCACATAGCCAGGTCCATTGTAGTAAAGAAAGAAGTAGTAGTAATAATAAGGGGGGAGGGGGAATGTTTTTTTTTAAATAGTTTATTTGTTTGCTTGTTTTGAGAGAGAGAGGGTACAAGTGAGCAAGCGGCAGAGAGAGAGGGAGAGAGAAAGAGAGAGAGAGAGGTGGGGCTCACCTGAGGCGGGGCTCACCTGAGGCAGGCCTCAAACCCACAAACCATGAGATTCATGACCTGAGCTGAAGTCAGATGCTTAACCGACTGAGCCACCTAGGCAACCAAAAAAGATGGTCTTTTATTTTTTTAATGTTTATTTTTGAGAGAGAGAGACAAAACGCAAGCAGGGGAGGGGCAGAGAGAGACGGAGACACAGAATCCGAAGCAGGCTCCAGGCTCTGAGCCGTCAGCACAGAACCTGACACGTGGCTTTACCTTACAAACTGTGAGATCATGAGCTGAGCCGAAACCAAGAGTCAGATGTTTAACCGACTGAGCCCCCTAGGCACCCCTCAAAAAAGATGTTCTTAACTGAGCCATGCACATTTATGCCCACACCTCCCCTGTGAAGGAGATATTCTTATTCTATAGGTGAAGAAATGGAGACTCAAAGAGGTATAATATCTTCCCAGGCAGGGTTGTCTGAGTAGTAAGTGATAGAGCAAGGATTCACCTTGGTACAAATGGCTCCAAAGGCCAGGCTTTTAATTACTATCCCCTTTTGAATTTCCCTCTGCTACGACATGGACAGAAAGCCCTGGGAGAGTTCAGTCAACTCTGTTTATGCTGGATTATTAGATTAACTGATTGTCAATTAGATTCTGTTACTTGTAGCTAAGGCTCAAGAGGACATTTGGTGTGTTATGGTGGTAATCATATTGCAATACACAGATGCACCAAATCAACATGTTTCACACCTTAAATTTATACAATGTTATATGCCAATTATATTTCAATAAATTTTTTAATTAATTATTTTTAGGAAGATGACATTTGGTGGGAATGAAAAATAGAGATGACAATGAGTGGCTTTGGCATGCTGAATGGGTGAGAGGCAGCACTGAATTCCTCTCACTTATTTATCTAACAGACAACTTAAGTCAAATTCATTTAGTCCGTATAACAACTCCATGATGTAGGTTCTGCTATTATGCCCCTTTTATAGATCAGGAAATTAAATGGCTTAATAATTTCACAGGGAATGGGGGCCTGGATGGCTCAGTCTGTTAAGTGACTCGTGAAAATCATGATCTCAAAGTCGTGTGATCAAGCCCTATGTCAGGCTCAGGGTGGAGCATGGAGCTTGCTTGAGATTCTCTCTCTCACCCTCCCTCTCTGCCCCTCCCCTACTGGTTCCCTCTCCCTCTCAAAATAAATAAACTTTAAAAAATAATAATAACTTGCCCAGGGAAACATAGTTAGTAAGTATCAGAACTGTCATTTTTAACCCAGGAATTCCAAAATCTCTATTCTCACTCACTGTTTCCCATTGCTCCTCCTTCACTGACTCAGTCTACAGACAAACACTTGGGGGTTCTTGCTTCATATCAGAGTTGAGTTAGATGCTGTGAGAGTGAAGATGGTACAAAAGATAAAAATGAATCAAACAGGAATTCGGCCCCTGAGTAATTTATTCTCCTATAGGTGTTAAGTATTTCCATAAATGATCATGAGAAAATGTATAAAGTGACAAGTGTCCAGTGAAAGATCCTGATAAAACACCATGGGGATTCAGAAAAAGAGACAGATTCCAAACTTAGGAGAATGTGACAGGATTATAGGGCAGTTTGTTTTGCTGTATAACAAGTCACTCCAAAATTTGGTGGCTCAGAAAACACCTATTTATTATTTTTCACAATTCTGCGGTGGGCCACACAGTTCTGCTGGGTTGGCTCCTTAGTGGCAGACGACCTAGGTTGGCCTCACTCACCTGTGGAGGCTGGGACCTCTCTGTATATGACCTCTTGTGCTGCAGATGCATAGTGTGGCCTCACTTTTGTGGTGGAAAACTGTTCCTATAAGCAAGAGAGAAAGCCTTGGTGCACAGATATTTTTTTAAGCCCCATTCTACATCATGTTTGCTAATATTCCATTGGCAAAAACAAGCCATTTGGCCTAGAAGTGGAGAAATAGACTCCATCTTTTGATAGGAAAAGCTGCAATATCCCAGTGCAACAAGACATGCTTGGAGGAATTGAAGGGATATGCATTCTTTCCCCCCCTCCCCCCCTCCCCCCCAATTAGGACCAGAGAAATCATTACAGAAAGGATAAGCCTTGAAAGGGACTGGGGAATGTGGCCAATTTCCCGTATGTGGGTACAAAACCATAGAAGCAAAAGAGCTGAGAGGTCCTCAAGGACCAGAAAGGGCTCCATTTGTGCTAAAGGAAGGTTGGAAGGGTAAGTTGGAATTGAATCTGAGGGGGGATGGAGTAGTTTCCATCAGATCCTGGATGGTCTCCAATGACTCATGAAGAGACTGATCTCTGCTTCCAGACCACTTCTCCTCTGATAACATGCTCCATCTACACACTTGGCTGCCATGGAAGCACATTTGTTACATCTGTGCAGTGCCCTCACTCCCTGACCTGAGTGAGTCTACGGGCTGTCAAAGCTCTATGGTGGCCTGTCCTGGAAAGGTGAGACGGCACAATGATAAGGGAAGGGTGGCATGTCTTGGGGACTCAGGCATTAGTGGTAGAGGTGAAATGAAGAGTGCGCTGAGGTTAAGTCAAAGCCAGGTCATCAAAAGCCATGTTCAAATTGGCCATGTGGAACCTGAGGCTAAGGATACAAATCAAGAAACAGACCCAGAGAGAGAAGCCTCAGGTCCTGATGACTTTCCCACCCATGTGTAGGTTTATGGGGTTATTGTTTTCTCTTCAGGTTTTGAATGGTTCTGTCCCTGCATTAGAGGATGGGTGGTCTGTCTCTGCATCAGGGGATGGTTGAATCACTCCCTTCCGTCCATGGCTAGAACATTGGATGGATAAAGTTTTGAAAAGAAGCAGGGCAACCAGGAATGGAAGTATGTCATGGTCAGGTTGCAAAGTGAGGCTAAACCCCAAATGGGTTGGATATTCAGGCTGGAGTTTTTCTTAAAATGAACCATTCTTTTTCTACCTCTCCTAGCAACTAGACATACTATTAAGTGAAAACTGAAGCCATCATATTTTCAGGCAAATCCTCTGATTAGGTGAAGTCTTGAAAGCTTAGAGAATGTTAGTTTTAAGTCTCTTTCTTTCTTTCTTTCTTTCTTTCTTTCTTTCTTTCTTTCTTTCTTTCTTTATTATTTCTTTCAAAATTTTTTTATCAGTTCTCATTCCAGTTGTTAAAGAAGCCAGATGCCATTCCATCCTGCATTTTTTTCTTTTGGGAACATTTACCAAGTACATCTCTGCAGTGGCACAGGAAAATATATTTCCCTGGAAACCAGAAGTCACACAATAGTCCTCAGCCTTGTAAGCCCCATGGGGTGAAGAAATCCCCATTATAATTAAAATCCGATTATTCTGCTTTTATACCACCTCCTTTGCTGTAAATGAGGGCCAGTCCAGCTGTCAGAGAACAGAATGACACAGATATAATGTGGTGTGTCAACCACTCATGTTTCTCTTTTATGAGATCAACTTTTATAACTTTGCAGTCAGCCCACTGACAGACTATAAAACTTGGCTTATTGAAAACAGATACATCAACCATAGGACATCATTTGTCAGAGACAGATCCAGCCTTTCCTGGACATGAATCCATCCTTAAAAAGAATACCCCTGGGAATATAGCCTGAGTTTCATCTAAAAATGTGTAAGCACCTGTCCTGAGTCACACCAGCCATCACACCTTCTGGAAAACACCCATGCTGAGCACTCTTAGAATTTGCAAGATATTTATGGGTTATGCACCAGGGACTGAAAGCTATGAATCTTATTTCAGTAGAATTAATAGTCCAAAAATCCAGCTTTCAAAAGCATTTCTAGTCTATTTGTGGCAACAAAAATGTCTCCTCTCTTGGGAACCCAGAATGCTGGCATCAGGGGTCAGCTTCCACTTCAAAGGAAGAGTGCTCAAAGCAGATGCCCCTTTGGACCTGAGTAACTGTAGGACATACCCAGTTTTCATGCATATTTAACTACTCATGCTCTGTCTTACCTTCACTGCATGTTCAGAAGCAAACTCTGACCCCAAATTTGTCTCTTTCTGCACAAGTGGGACTTTGCAGTCCATAGACAGAACTTGAGGAGTTTCCCTGTTGCCACAGCTTTGTTCTCTTTTGGGGTCTGACTTAGCCCTGTACATGATTCCCTTCCTTTGATATCTAGGCATTCAGCTGCACATGAGAAGCAACACGGTGAAGTTTCATGATTCAGGCATCACTGGAAGACATGTCCCCATGGCAACCCCGAAGTCACCTCATCCAACAGTGTTCAGATGTTATTGACCCCAGAAACATTTTTTTAAATGTAAAGCAAGCATTATCTATGTCTACATGGACAAGGAGTGTTCTTTGTTTTCTGCGGTTTTTAGGTTTGTTTTCTACGTTATATCACTCCGTTCAGAGATCTTGGAATAAAGTCATATGTTTGGGGAGCATTTTGTATGTAGACAACATTCCCGCCCTCCCCATGCCTCTGCCTCAGCACATGGATATTTCTTTCCTATAAAAATAAGAGGGGTTCCTCCTAAGGAGACAGTGTCATTATTCATCTCTGCTCTACTCACTGCCTGTTGCCAAAGAGTTTGTTTTAATGTTTTGAATCCAGAATTTATATTTTCTCACAGCTTGAGCAAGATCCAGCCCACTCAACATGTGATCAGGGCTGTTCACAGAAAACCCAGGTGCTTGGGGTCAGAGTGGGAGTGACTGCTGCCATGGTGACCCTTCACCCTCCAGACTGGAATCATTAACTCAGGCACACACATGGTTAGCACTTCTCCACTTTCCTCAGCCTGCTGGTGGTTAGCATTATTGGGAATGACGTCTCCTGTCCCCAAAGAGCTAACTTAATTGTTGCGAAACAATGGAGAAAAGAAAAGATGTCTGTCCTCTACTTCAGTGGCTCTCAATACGGCAGAGAGATGAGTTTTTATCCCCCAGTAACATTTTGCAATGTCTGGAAGCCTTTTTGGTTGCCATGAGTGGGAAATAGTATCTCATGGGTAGAAGTTGGGATGCCTGTAAACATCCTCCAATGTAAAGAATGGCCCTCTACTCCCCAACATTAATGATCCAGCTCAGAATGTCATTACTCCTGAGGTTGAGTAACTGTGCTCTACATAGTCAAACTAGAGTGCCCAGCAAGATGTGGATTCATAGTAGTTCAGATCTCTATTATTATTAATGGAAGGCAAACAATGGGCTATTTATTAACTATAAGAACATTCACTAGATAACTCCAGTACACAGTACTTTTTTTGTGGCTGGGAGACTCCAGCGTATGCTAATCCCTTATGGAAAGCCTTTTCTTCTCTGAATTATGATTTCAGTCTACATTGTCTCACACTGTCTCTCTATTGTTAAAATTCCTTTCTGCACAATTCATATGAGCATAAATCCTTTCTTTAAGGACTAACCAACTAGACTTAAAGAAAAGTAGATTATTTAAAATCTATATACTTACTTCTAATCTCTCTCTCTCTCTCCCTCTCTCTCTGAAAACCTCAAGACAGATGAAACCAGGGGAATGGATGGAGTGACCTCCAGGAGCCCATCTCATGGCCACATCTGTAATTTACTGTTTATGCTTAATTGCCATTTCTTTGCTATCACTAGTCTTCCAGTCACATGTCCTAGAATTATTACCTAAATGTGATTCATATGCTGTATAAATATCGCCAAATTTTTTATGTTTTCCTTACTGATGGAAATAGGAGGAAGCAAGAGAGAAGCTTAGCTCCTGGGATCCACCAGCATATAAGCCAACAACAGAGATCACACTAGACAAGTTCTCAGAGTAAATCACTCCAATTTCCACCACTGGCCTTCTCACCGGGAACACTTTTCTTCCAAAGCACGAGTGGCTAAGTCATATCAAGGCAAACTTAGGTCAAGATTACAAATATGTAGGCCCTCTGAATGTCACACCCACTTTCTCACTGCCATGGGGGCAGATGATGTAAGGGTAAGGGAAGAAACTTGCTCAGTGGGCTCTCACTCAAGACAGAGGGAGCTGGTCCAAGCATTTACTGGTTTAGTATTCCACAACAAGATGGCGGTTCTCTGAAAAGTGCCATTGATTAAGGAGGGCCATCTAGAGTGTTCCACAGAGTCTCTGCCCCTGAGTCAGAGCAGAGCCAGTTCCTCATAGCTGTTACATTTCAAAAAAAATGCTTAAGGTGTTAAAGCAAAGAGATCATTGTAGAAGTTGATATAGATGCATTTATATGTTAAGCATATAAACAGAGAAACGTAATCTTAAGAAGCCTCAGTAGCCCCATAGCAGCACTCTCAACCATAGCCAAAACATGGAAAGAGCCTAAGTGTCCAACAGATGAATGGATCAAGAAGATGTGGTTTATCTATACAATGGAATACTACATGGCAATGAGAAAGAATGAAATCTGGCCATGTGTAGCAACATGGATGGAACTTGAGGGTGTTATGCTGAGCAAAATAAGTCAGGCAGAGAAGGACAAATGTCATATGTTTGCGCGTATAGGAGGATTAGGAGGAACTTAACGGAGGACTGTGGGGGAGAAGAGGGGAAATACGGGGGAAGAACAAACTGAGGACTGATGGGTATGGGGGGAGGGGAAGAGGGGTGATGGGCATTGAGGAGGGCACTTGTGGGGATGAGCACTGGGTGTTATATGGAAACCAACTTGATAATAAACTATATATATATGTATATATATATAAGAAACCTCAGTAGCTAAATGCCACTTCACAGTGGAATTGAAAAAGAAGAAAGGAAGGAAGGAAGGAAGGAAGGAAGGAAGGAAGGAAGGAAGGAAGGAAGGAAGGAAGGAAGGAAGGAAGAAGCAAAGACCATATTAGTGTACTTTAAGTTTTAAGGATGCTTTGTGCTCAACTTTCCCCTGGGAATGATACGGCATAGGAAGCTATACAGCGTACAACTCTCTAGAATTCAGCACTACTGAATCTGAGATGACCAGCAGGTTCCATGGGGAGCTGGAAGCACAGCCTATTGATACTTGGGACACAGTCTGGGCCTGACAGACCTGCCATATCTGGGTGTACTGCACTTCTTAATGCAGAATTCGATTGGTTTTATTTCATCCCTTGAGCAGAGTTTGTTTGTTGGTCCTACCGTGGTCCAGGCAGTAGAGTGGATTTCACTTAACTTCCTTGCCCCCTTAGCTACTTCCTATAAAAAGACTCTTCTGGGCTAGTTTTCTTTGGGAGCAGCAAAGAGTGGGACAGGCCCTGGGTGCCTCATAGTTGCTTCCAGGGCAGGGTCTAGTTTAAGGTCTTTATCACTCAAGCTCCTCATTCCTAGCTCAAACTATTACCCCCATCAGTTGCCCTGCAGCCTAGGTCCGGAAGAATAGAGCCTGATTTTAGCAGAGGAAGAGCTGTCTTGCATTTGCTTGCACAGCCTGTCAGCAACTTTGCTGCACAAGGCCCTGGAGGAGCTGAGCTGGCCCTTCTGTTAAGGAAAGCCAACAAATCCATACAGATGTTTTTCTGAGAGCTGTTCTGACCAGGGCTCAGGGATTTAGCCCTGCCTGGTATCACATAGCACGGGGGAGGTAGGAAATTCTCTTTGGGGAGCAGGAAGTATATTACATGAAATCAAAATGTAAGTGTGTTCTTTTTGGATTAGACAATGTTTTTCCCTTCTATTTTTCTTTATATAACCTTATCACTTAGCTCCTTTATTTCTTTCTCCTACGCCTTCCTTGGCTCCCAGGCTGGCTGTGGCTCTGTCGGATAGATTCAGCTCTCTGGGAGGCCCTGAGTGGTATTTGTTTGCAGCCACTCTTCACTTCAACCTCACCTAAGTCTTACTAAGGGCTTTCTAGTCTCATTTTCTTATCTAACTCCATCTGTACTTTCAGATCTCAAAAGACCTCTGACTTATAACCCAAGAGGCCACTGAGAGTAGAATGTGTGACTTTGCTTGCTACCTTACTCCCCGCTCCCATGATGGTCCACATTGGCCTCCCTCTAATGCTGTCCCCCTTCCATACCAGGACCTGCCTGCAGACAAGAAGACATGTTTCCAATTTACTTTAAGGGATGAAATAGATTCCCCACACCTAATGCTTCTTTATTAGTATAGAAAACATTTCATTTCATAATTTGAGATGAATTTTAAATACACATATTCCCCAGAAAAGAAATACTGAACTAAACTCATAGTAAGGCATGAATGGTACACATTATCACCTCAAAGCAGAGATTTTGTTTGTGTTTGTTTGCATGCCTGCTTCGGTTTAGCATTGGATTTCTGTTGGCACAGAGATTGAGGGAAAGTGGGTGCAGAAGAGCAGAGAAGCACTGGACACTAACAGGAAGCCAAACCTCATTTTCTTCACAGTTTTTGTCTCCTCTCCTTAAGCATCTTCCTTCCTCACTTTTTCCTGGGTCAGCTGAGTCAGCTGGACCTGAGCTAATGTTGCTTGGTAAGGGAGAACACAGGTTCTCTGAGGTGGAGGCAGCTCTCCTTTGCACCTCTCATGCATTCCCTACCCATTCTTAGATTCAAAGTGGTTTCCTCCAGATTTTGAGAAGGGAGTCTGTGTGCCAGAAGGCAAGGGTTTTATTTCTTTACTGATCAGGAAATTTTGAAAAGAACAGAAGTAGAAAGAAAACAAGGCAAAGAAGGGATGAGCCCTGGGATGGAAGAAATGAACATCAGAGTAAGAATTCATTGAAAACTCAAACTAGGTTAGCTGTCCTAAATGAGATTAAATAATGACATGATACATCTTTGTGTCAGTCCTGGGCATGTTTGTCAACTCATGCATCCCCTTCTTCCTTCATCTGCTGTATATCACAGGGGCCCACCCCTGTAGGCTGTTTCTCAAAGTTTTGTGGTAGCAGGATTCTGGCTGGGTTCAGCCATGGGGCCAGCAGAAGATGATGGGAGGGCAGAAGGAAAGGAGAAAATAGGTGTCTCTCCCTCTCTGTCTTTTATAGTTTATATGTCAGCATTTCTTAGTGTTATCTCTCTCTCTCTCTCTCTCTCTCTCTCTCACACACACACACACACACACACACACACACACACAGGAGTCTATAGGGAACTCAGACTTTAATGATCTGAATCTCAAGGGAGGAATAAAGATGGATCCAGAAAGAATGACCTCTTTGCCCTCATCTTCAAACACTGACTGGAGAGGAGTCTCTCCCCAATTGTTCCTCATTCACTTTCTTTTTTTGAGGGGGAAGAGGTTGGCACCCCCTCAAATGGGCAGGTGACTGAGGCCCCCCACACTAGATCTGGTGAAATCAACCTTCAATCTCACTTCACACAATAAGTCACTTTGAATGATCACATTGATTCTAAAGCACACTGCATGAGTGAGTGGTTGCTTCTTGCTTTAGACAATTTAGCATTTTGATTCTTTTGCTTATTCTTATGATACTACTAGACCTTGTGTATGTAACATTCATACCATGTAAAAATATGGCCCAGAGGCACCTGAGTGGGTCACTGGATTAAGTGTCTGACTCTTAATTTTGGCCTAGCTCATGATCTGATGATTTTGTGAATTCAAGCCCTGCATGGAGCTGTGCTATGGCAGCTCAGACTCTGCTTAAGATTTTCTCTCCCCCCTCCCACTTGTGCTGTTTCTGTCTCTCTCAAATAAATAAATAAACTTAAAAAAATATATATATATATATATATATATGCCCCGCACTCTGGGCCACATTGTCTTTCTTTTATACTTCTATTAGCTAATTTGTACTCATCAACCCACTTGTCACAAAGGGGTCATTTTACTACTCGTAAAAGAAAAAAGGTACAATTTCCAAATTTTCTGCACTGTTAAACACTATTCAGAAATGAAACAATGAAGTGACTCTCATTAGTATGGTTAGCCCCCGGGGACCTGGGCTCTAGTTTGGATATTGTAAGAAATGTGGTAAGGAATCTGGGATACAATCTCAATTCCCAACTCCTCCACCCTAAACTCTCAAGCCAAGATTTCATTCGATTCTATTTTATTTTCAAACATTGAAATAATTTTGTATTCTAAACAGCTGACTCACTGTATGTTATGTTAAAGATACTTTTTCAGGGCAAAGTTCTGGAGAGAAAGAGGAAGGAAGCATGACAGTGCAGAATGTTGCCCCATCCACTCCTCTGTTGTTTCTTTTCTACATCTCTAGTTTCATTTTGGCTGGGAGTTGTCCAAGGGACAGATGGTGACCTAGGGTGTCAGGTTAAGAAAAATTCACAATGTCACTCCAACCCTCCAATTATCTCCTTCAGCCTTAAGTTTTTTCATGAAAACTAAGGAATGGCCAAGGAGATAAGAAGAAAACTTGACTAGGTCAACAATCTTTCAAGAAGAAGTGCTCATTCTCAAAACAAACAAGCAAACAAAACCAAAAAACTATCCTGAAAACAGCTTTTCCCTCTAGTGACAGCACTCTGCTTCCCATTACCACTATCTTCCTAAGCGGAGTAGCCACCTTCGAGCCCTCACGACTCCCACTTACCTCCTGAAACTGCTCTTCAAAGGTCGCCTCCCACATTCTGGCAATTAAACCCAGGAACATCTCGATCTTCTCTTCCAGATGCAACTGCAGGATTTGATGAGGTTGTTTGGTTCTTTCCTTCTTTTCTCCATTCTGTCACTCTCTTCAACCAAACAGGGGCCAAAACACTGCCTCTCCTCATTTCTTATTTCCATTGGTCCTGTGGAAAGCAAGGCATCAGGAGATTTGAGCCAAATTGCTGCATTAGCCTATTTGCAACTTCATGACAAGGGAGAAACCCTCCTTTGGCATACACTCTGTTTCTTTGATGCTTACACCATCTGGCAATACTGCCTCCCACTTAGTGTTCTCATCCATGGAAGCCCTGGTCACTGCCCTTCAGTCTCTAAACCTGGCTCAGCATCTTTCCCACTTCACTCCTGTCCTCAGTCTGTGATCTAACATCCTTGGAACCACCAGTTTAGCCTTTCTGATTATTCATGGTCTTCAATCCATTGATCTTTCTTCCATTTCACATCAACCACACAGAGTGGTCACATTCTGGACCTTGCTGTCAACAGAATGACCGTCTTCAAAATCATGAATACAAACACCCTACTCCGTTTGGGAAACCATCTTCCAGCTTTCTACTCACTTGTTCACATACCCCCAGTGACAAATATCTTTAAACCTCACTGAAATGTCTAACCTGTGGACCCCACCACTCTCTGATCTTCCCCTTACACCTCCCATCTTCATTTCTCCCTAATACAATTGAGATGCTTCACAATGGCAACCATCCTGATCTTTGGGCTCATAGTCTGATCCTAGAGTTGCAGAATCTTCTGCTCTCAATACTAACCTCCTCTCAGCATTTTCCCCCCATATAACTAACCCCATACTTGTACACTCCATCCATTTTAAAACACTTTATATTAGGCATTTATGACACCTCAAGATTTCCTCCCATTTTTCTGACTACCTTCCTATGGATTCCTTTTGGGATTCTTTCTTCTTCTATCCAATCTTTAAATTTCACACTCCAAGGATGATAGCATTCATCCTCAAGGCTTCAAATGTCATCTCATTGGTGATGATATCAAAGTTTATATCTACAATCCAGAGTTTCCTGCACCCCAGGACTCCAGGTGTATAAATACAGCTGTCCACTTGACACTACCATTATTTCTTATAGTTATCACATATATAACATGTCAAAACTGAACTTTTGATTCCATATCCCTCCATTACCCCCCAGATATTCTCATTTTAATGAAAGACACTAATCGCCATACAGTTGCTCAAGCCGGAAAGAAATCTGAGGGTTATCCTTGACCTTTCCTTCTCTGTCATATATACCCCCAACATCAAATCCATCACCAATTCTTAACAATTCTACTTCCAAAAAACATCTCAGATATGTTTAGTTTTCTCCATTTCCATGACAATTCTCTAGCCTAAGCCATAATTATTACCCAACTGCTGTATTTTAAAAGCCTCCTAATTGGTCTTCTTATGTGCACTCTTGCTTTGCTACAATCCATTCTCCTTCTAGAAGTCAGAGTTATGGAGATTATTGTGAAATAATAAGAACTTTTATATATATTTCTGTTCCCACTTCCTGATACAAAGCTTCTAAAACCCTTGTAATCCCCTGAGTTTTAGGGATGCTAGGAGTATCTTTTATTCTAATATTTGTTTTCTTTGACCCCAGTTCCTGACACAGAGCTCCTAAAACCTTGTAGTTTTCTGAGTGACAGGAGTATATTATACAGAGTTCCTAAATCCCTTGGAATTTCCTGGGTGATAGCAGCATATTTTTTTTTCTAATGAGGCAATTCTTGGTGGGCTCCTGGATTGGGGCTTGTCACCAGAAAGTCCAAACCTGATTTGAAGCTTGGAAATTTCAGCCCCAGCCTCCATCCTCTAGGTAAGGGAGAGGAGCTAGAGATTGGGTTAATAATCATGACTACATGATGAAGTCTCCATAAAAATCTTTAAAGTACAAGTTCAAAGAGTTGGGGGGTTGGTAAACAAACGGAGATGCTAAGAGAGGTCATGGAAACTCTTCGCCCCTTCCCTATCCTTCACCATCTGTACCTCTTAATCTGTATCCTTTATCATATTCTTTATTTAAAAATAATAATAAACATAGATGTTTCCCTGAGCTCTGTGATATGTTGTAGAAACTTATTAAGGAGAGGGTTGTGGGAACCCCCAATTTGTAACCAAATCAAACAGAAGTGATGGTAGTCTGGGGACCCACTACTTTTGATTTGCATGTGAAATGGGGGCAGTCTTGTGGGATAAGCCCTTAACCTGTGACTTCTACACAACTCTGGTTAGTGTCAGATTGAGTTGAATTGTAAAACACTCAGTATCTGAAGAGTTGGAGAATTGGTTGGTGTGGGACCTCTGTACCTCAGTCTGGTGTCAGAGTACTGAAGAGTAGAGTAGGAAAAAATATTTTTCTTTTTAATTATAAATCAGACTATGTCCCTCATCTGCTTAAAATCATATCATGACTCCTGCTAAGCCCCAATTCACACTTAGTCTTATCCTAGGCCACTCTCTCTTTTAATTACTATGCTTTCCTTTGTTGGCCTTCCTCCTATTCCTTAAATATTCTGTGCTCCTTCTTGGCATGCGGCCTTGGCACATGATGCCTCTCTGCCTTCTCCAGTGCCTCTCATCCTTCATTTCTCAACCGAATATAATTTCATCAAAGACGCTTTCTTGGGTTTCCCATACTGGTCAGATCTTTCTAGTGGTAAATAATCTTATATCAGCAGGTAGAATTAATGACAATTGTACCATAAATTTCTTAATGTCAAGAACTCTATTTCTTTTTTTTAAATCTTATTTATTTTTTGAGAGAGAGAGAAAGAGAGAGCCAGCACTATTAGGGGAGAGGCAGATGAAATCCCAAGCAGTCTCCACACTGTCAGCACACAGCCTGATGTGGAGCTCAGACCCACAACTGTGAGTTCATGACCTGAGTCAAATCAAGAGTTGGGCATCTAACCAACTGAGTCAAGAACTCTAGGTGTTCCAAGAACTCTATTTCTTGTTCTCCCCATACTATCCCTTAGCAGACACTCAACAACTTATTGAATAAATGCATAAAGCACTGTATAATTTGATATATTTGTTTGCTTATTTAATATCTATCTCTTTCTACACTGTTAGTTCATGAGGTCAAGGGCCATGAATATATTATTCACCACTGTGTATGATATCTGGAATATAATAGAATATCCATATTCATTAAATGAATGAACAGGTGAAGATCCACAATAATAAAAGAACTCTTAAAAATACATATGAGAAGGATAGAACACCTAATAAATATATAAACAAAGTGCGTGACAGGGAATTCACAAAAGAAAAGCACAAATGAAGGTGCCTGGGTGGCTTAGTCGGTTAAGCGTCCAACTTCAGTTCAGGTCATGGTCTCATGGCTTGTGAGTTCGAGCCCTGCATCAGGCTCTGTGCTGACAGCTTAGGACCTAGAACCTGCTTCAGATTCTGTGTCTCCTTCTCTCTGTTCTTTGTTTCTCTCTCTCTGTCTCAAAAAAATTTTTTAAAAAGTTTAAGAAAGAAAAGTACAAATGACTAATAAACATATGGAAAGATATTTATTTTCATAATAATAAAAGAAATGGGAATTTTTAAACATACCACTTTTTGCCTATCATATCAGCAAAGGATTACAAGATTGAATAGTAGTCAATGCTGATGACAAGTGAGGAAACAGGAATTCATTGAGAGTGTGAACTGGTGCAACATTTTTGTACAATATTTTGTAGTATATGTTAAAATTTAAAGGCGCATACTTATTAACCCAACAATGCCATTTTCTCTCTGGAATACTTCATGAGTGCACAATGAATGGGTGAAAATATATTTAGTGCAAGACTGTGTATAATATAAATATTCAATAACAATGAATAGAATGTAAAGTTATGGTATTGAAACAATGGAATACTGTGTAACCACTAACCACCAATAAAATGAGGCAGATCTGTTGGCATTGATGTGAATATGTCTAAGATACATCACTCAGTTTAAAATTTTTGTGTTGCAGAATAGAATGAATTATAAATATAAGTGTAAGTGTATATAACCAACTGTTCACAGTGATTTCCAAAAGTAGGACTATAGGGATGGAATGATGGAGCAATTCCAACCTTTAAATTATCAATGTTTGTATTCTTGTATGTATATGAACATATATCACTTTAATAGTCAGAAAAATATAAATAATTTTTTGAGAGAGCATGTAAGAACTCCTCAGCTAACATATAAGATCAAGAGAGTCTTTTAATAAATGCCTTAATATGGGATTCAGGTAGGAGCTAATACGTGAGTTTTATGATTTACAAATTCTACAGTGGGGAATTATTCTATATAACAAGACACACTTATTGGTATGAACTGTTTTTTTAATGTACCCCCTTTTTTTCAATGTTTATTTATTTTTGAGAGAGAGACAGAGAGTGAGAAGAGGGAGTGGCAGAGAGAAAGAGGGAGACACAGCATTGGAAGCAGGCTCCAGGCTCTGAGTTGTCAGCACAGAGCCCAACGTGAGGCTCAAACTCATGAACCATGAGGTCATTACCTGAGCCAAGGTTGGATGCTCAACAAACTGAGCCACCCAGGAGCCCCTATAAATTGCCTTTTAGGTTAACTTTCAGGTCAGAGTATCTTTTTTCCCATGAAGTTCACAATACAACTTGTGCCTCAGGGAAATCCCTGAGGAGAATTCAACCACTTAATATTACCTGCAGTGACAATGTTCACAAAGGTGTGACTGTTGGTAAGACAATACAGGAGGCAAAGAAGCAGTAGCTGACTTCCTATGGACAAAAGTGCCTGCAAGTATTCGTTTGTCCCTAGGAGGGATGGACCAATGCTCTGTTTTTCAAGAGTATATTATCTGAAAAGGCAAATTGTTGATGTATCAGCATCCTTTCATTTCATCCAGCTCTGCCTGGCCCCTAATTGTCTCCCAAATCCTCCCCCAACACAACACACACACACACACACACACACACACACACACACACACACTTTTGGGATTTATTTCCAATCTTTGGATTTATCAACTAATCTAGGTTTCCCTGGTGTGAGACCCTTGGGACTGTGTAAGAATTATTGCTTCCAGATTTACCATTTGGCTCTTTCTGTTCCTAATCACTTAAGGAAAATCTTCACTTATAGTTCAGGGAGCCTGAATCCTGACATTTCCCAGCTTGCCCACCCTATTTTTCCCATGGGGTTTCAGAGAGAAAAGATAGGCATTTCTTCATAAATACCTGCCTTATAATCAGAGAAACAGCCATGAATCCCAATAAACTTGCAACCCAGATTACTTCTGCTACAATGTATACACACACTGTATAGTTTTATGGTTTTTATACCATAAATATAAATGTTTATAAATATAAAACATGATATAAATGTAAACAACTGTATTAGCTATAAACAAAGCTACTTTCACAGGGATGGCATGAAAATTCTCCTTGGGTAGGAAATTGTCTTTATTTGAGAGGGACAAAAACTTCATCTGTTTTAAGTTTANTATTTATTTATTTAAGTAATCTCTACACCCAACCCTGGGCTCAAACTCATGACTCTGAGCTCAAGAGTTATACACTCTTCCAATGGAGCCCGCCAAGTGCCTCGAGAAAGACAAAAACTATTCTAAGCCTCCTTGGGTTAAATGCTAACATACCAGGGAAAGATGAAAGATGCCCCATGTGAAATAAAGAGAAGAATTTGTAGTTTTTGTTCTTAAATGGAAGGAAAAAGAGGATCCAAGAAGATGGCAAAAGGTTTGTGGAACCACTCACTGGTGGAAGCCAGCGAAATTTCCAAGAGACAGAGTGGCTAAAGCATATTTTAAGAATGGTGAGTTCCACTCTTCTCTTTGGGGTTGTGTTTCTATACTCTACACCCACTTTTTCAGAAATTCTTTCCTGCTTAATTTTGTGTTTTATAAGTGGGATCTTTCTGGTCTATCTGATCACAGAGTAAAGTTTTATGGGATATAAATGGAGATAAAGTTACAAGCAGGAAAGGAGTCACCCAGGAAGCAGAAGAGGCCTTAAGAACACAAATTCAACTCTGCTCTCTCCCCAGAAATTCAGAGAAATATTGAGAAGAACTTTGAAAATCCATAGATATTGGGGTTGGAAAGTTCCTGATAATTTTGCCCAATCTCAAGAGAGTCTGGGAGACCTCAGCTGACCCCTAAACAACAAAAAGCAGAATGAAATTCATAAATGAACACAATGTATCCATTTTTTAGAAAGCTAACATATTACAGATTTCATATACATAGATATAGATATAGAATATATATATACATATCAAAGAGGGGATGAAGTGTTATAAAAAATAAGTGGTGATGATTGTTAAGTATGACTAGACAAGCACCTTTATCAAGCCTTCCCTTCCAGCACCCAACCCCCCCTCAAATGTATGTTCTTTAAATGTAAAATGGTAGTGGGGTAAATGAAGAAGTAAAAAAGACCTGACATAAAGGAATAAAAGAACTTTGTATATAACAGCTAAATATAAACTTGCATAGATAGGATCTAATGCCATGAAGATAACCAAATTCAATTAATAGAAGGGAGAAAGACACCAATTTTAAGGAAGTGAATTTGAAGGGATAGATTAGTAATAAGGTATTCTAATTATATTTAGAAAAAATATATTTATTTAACCAATGTATTTAATGGGTTTTAAAAAGAATTTTAATGTTTATTTTTGAGAGAGAAAGAGAGAGTGAGTGGGGGAGGGGCAAAGGAGAGAGGGAGACACAGAATATGAAGCAGGCTCAAGGCTCCATGCTGTCAGCACAAAGCCCTACGCCGGGATCAAATTCACAAACCACAAGACCATGACCTGAACCAAAGATGGACACAACGAACTGAGCTACCCAGGCACCCCTTCAATGGCATTTTTTAAGGTAAAAAAAAATGTAAGGGATCTATGTGTTATTGTGAAAAGTTGTAATAGTGCATGAATTGACTGGTTGACCCCTGCTTCTGGACAGATAGATTACTAATCTATCCCTTCAAATTCACTTCCTTAAAATTGGTGTCTTTCTCCCTTCTATTAATTGAATTTGGTTATCTTCATGGCATTAGATCCTATCTATGCAAGTTTATATTTATTTTCAGCTCCTGGTGGAAATTCCAACAGGATAAACCTGACCAGTCATCTCCATGCTTTCCCAATTAATATTCTCCCCTCAGTCAGATCCTCTTAATTCTGATATAAAACAGAGAAAGAGAAAACTGGAAAAAAAACAAAAACAAAATAAATATCCATTGTAAGCAAGATTTATGGAAATCTGGAGTATTACAGAGAAGGCTCCATAGCTTCCTTTTTTTTTTTTAATTAAAGCATCACCTATCTTTACCACCTTCTTCACAATTCTCTTTCTAGAAGACCCCTTGCATATGGATTTCAAACATGTCCTACGCTCCTAAGAAGCCAATACCTCTCTAACCAGGCCTCAGGATTATGTGAGAGCAGCTTGACAATCAATACAAAGGCAGAGGCTCTGGTGGAAACCAAGGATTTCATAGAACTCATGCAGCAACCTCAAGCAATTTTTAGTGACAGATATGTGCCAGAAGTCTTCAAGAAAGTCTCATATCCCTCAGCATCTGCTAGAGTTTAAAGGGTTTGAACCAAAATGTGCTGATTTAGGCTGGCTAGGCAGTGGAAGTACATGAAATAGAAATGATACTATTCTGGGTGTCAGTTGAAAGTTCTTGGGTCTGCTCACCCGCAGCTTTCTGACCCGAGGTAACTCAACTTCTCCAGATCTGAGGTCTTTCATCTATAAAATGGCAGAATTGAATTCAGGGAAATAGTAGTAGTGTATGCAAGGCTCTGGCTTAAGTGCTTCACATTCAGTACATTTCCTCTGCACTGCAATCCCATGTGGTATGCACACTATCTCCGTTTTACAGATGAGTCCTAAAATCCTTACTTATGCTATTATTTTTAGACTTGAGATAATTGTTTCATATCCATCTGGATTCTTATTTTCTTTTGCAAGTTACTTGACTTTATTTTTGAAAGGGTTTATTGTTGGCATTTCTAAAATGAAGAGAAGTAATTAGCCCATGGATTCAGGAAATAACATTGCTAATTTGGATGTTTAAACGGTTTCTAATTATACCAATGAACTCCGTACTCTTCCTAAATTCACCAGTAATTCATTTCTCTGCTTTTCTCAAGCTGGAGAAGCTTGATTCATTGACACCCTCCACAGAGACTGTTTTAGATGTGGCATTATGCTGATTCTGCAGATGCATCCCAGGATCGTTTCAGACAGGGGAGTGCGGTGGTGATGATATCCAAAGCAGGTGACAGGACTGTGCTTCCCTCACCTCTGGAGTCCCCCTCAGCACAGGTATTTATGTTGGCCTCTCCCAGAATTGCAGAAGGCTCACTTCTGAGTCAAGTGCAGCTGACTGGGGTCTTTAATTGGGAGCTGGTCTTGGCTGGCCTGATCTGATCTCTGGAATTTCCAGCAGGTGCAAACTGGGGAATAAGTGGTCAAGTCTGAATGAAATGAGAAAAGCCCACGGATGAAGCCATCTTTGTTTAAGGTTTAAAAGAAATTTACATTGAAGCACCTGCTACTAGGAATAATTAGAAGCACTTCCACTTTAGATTCCTGTCCAGCCCAAGTCCAGTAGGAATCCTGGAGGTTCTGAGGCCAATTGAAACGTGATAAAGATTCTGAGAAACTTATTCTCAGGAAAGTCAGGGTAAAATAAATAAATAAATAAATAAATAAATACATAAATGCCACCGCCGCCACCACCTTCCAGTAATGTCTATCTGGGATTCCTCTGAAAACCCCAGGAAAGTATATGACCATTTGGTTTCACAGATGAAGAAACTCCAACAGTGCCTAAAAGGCACTGGGGCAGTGAGGTAAAAGGTGAAAAATATGGCCAGCCAACCCTTCTGTTTTATCTATCTCTATGATACCAACCAATGCTTCATTTATCCAGGAGTGGCCTTGGTTTTAGGAATTGAGAACCTCAACTTCCAGTCCCCCAGCTTCAGCCCCCCACTTACGAGCTGTCAGATTTGGGGAACATCAATCACCCATCTCTCTGGCTTTGATTTCTATACCTATAAAGTAAGTGTTAGATCGGTGGAAATTCTTCCAGCTGCAGCAAAACTGATTCTATAAAATACACGATTTGTTTTGTTGTCATGGAGACAGCCAGCTGCTCAATTAACCTTACCAACTTCCCCAAAGGACTTACCCTGAGGGTTGTTCCCCTTCTTCATATGTTCTGGGAAGGGAATCTGTGTGGGAAATTATACAGCATGCTGTGGGTTTCAGAGCATCTTCACCTTGGAATGTTCTTGGAGCTAAAAATGCATGCTCTGTAAGCTTGGTAGAGACGAATTATAAATAAGAGTTGTTTCTAAATCAGTATTCTCTGAACAGGGATACATGAAAAGGTTTCTTGGGGCTATGTGGGCATTGACAGTTTTAAGAAATTAATTTCAGATTTTCAAGTTATCTGTATTTGTTCTGCTTACAAATATACCTACCTTCCATAATTCCCATTTCTCAACTCTTTATTTTTCCCAACCACCCTTTTCATACTTTATAGAAAATCCACATGCCTCTCACCCTTCCTGAAGCTTAGTAGGGAACACACACAGAGACAGCTCTAAAACACATCTTACCTGAGAGTCCCCTGACAAGGACATAAAGGAAATGCCCTTAGAAAATCCTGGAGGTAGAGGCATCTTACGTTGTCCAGGTGACCAGGCCAGATGAAGGCTATTTATGCCTATGTAAGAATCAGGATGGAGAAGTGAAATGATTGTCACACAGTTGTAAGGAAACTTATTTGAGTTCAAAAATGAAATCAGGGGGTTTCTGGGTGGCTCAGTTGAGTAAGCATCTCACTCTTGATTTCTTCTCAGGTCATGATCTTGGGGTTCATGGGATTGCACCTTACGTGGCACTCTGTGCTGATGTGTGGAGCCTGCTTGGGATTCTCTCTCTCTTCACCTCTCTCTCTGCCCCTACCCTGCTCAGTCTTTCTCTCTCCCTCTCTCTCAATATAAATCAATAAACATTTAAAAAATAAAGAAAGAAATAAAAACAGGGGCAGTTGGGTGGCTCATTCAGTTAATTGTCCGACTTTAGCTCGGGTCATGATTGCAGGTTCATGGGTTCAAAACCCACATCAAACTGACAGCTTAGAGCCTAGAGCCTGCTTCAGATTCTGTGTCTACCTCTCTGCCCTTCTCCCACTTGCACTCAGTCTTTCTCTCTCTCAAAAATAAATAAACATTAAAAAACTTAAAAAAAGAAAAATAAAGTCAGAATTTTTCTGACTGGAACAGTCTGATTTGGCTATTGGTCTGAGGAGGCTCAGCCATGAGGTTATGTGCTGGATATTGTGCACAAGGAACTAAATCTACACAGATAAAAATTTTGACAAACATATTAGAGCACATGATAAAATAATAGCCTACATTTAAAAATATTGTATTTGAAAAGGTGTGTTGAAATTAATAATATTTCCTCTTTCCAATCTTTTCTAGAGCATATCGAGATAAACAACAAGCCAAAGTGAAAGAGGACTATGAATAATTAATTGATATATTAATCAGCTTTGATAAAAACTTTTCTGGTAATTTTCCCTCAAATTAAGAGGACTCTAAGACTGGAAAACAAATCCCTTACAAAGGCAATCTTGGTTTCCACTGTATTCCTTTCATCAAAATAACAGCAAGACCTTTTATTATAGATCAACATTATTTTTGCAAACAAATCAAATGGAATTCAAATAATTGAGAGACACTGATATTCATTCCTATCTATCTCTCCATATGAACGAAATTTTGTCAAAACTTACATCCATAAAAATGAAGCATAGTAATGCATAGTTTAAGTGCTTTTTAAAAAATAAAGTAATAGGAACATTTATCAAATTAAATGATCTATTTTGATTAATATTTTACTGTAATATTTATATATATTACTTGTAAAAATTTATAGTATGTTTAGGTTGTTTTGTTCAAGTAAGTACTTTTACTACTGCTAACTATAACAATTATTCAGATGAAAAATTTTAAACATTGAGTCTTACAGCCTCAAATTTTAAAAGCAAATTTTCACAAGTGCCCTCCCGAGGCCACTTGTGGGAATGAGCACTGGGTGTTATATGGAAACCAACTTGACAATAAACTATTAAAATAAATAAATAAATAATTAAATTTTAAAATTAAAATAAATAAAAGCAAAATTTCAATTTATATACTTATTTTTGTTCCAGAGATATATGATGTGATGATCAATAAAAGACTTTAGGCCAAAAAAGTATATTACAATAAAACTACATTGAAGAAGTGAAGTAGAAACACAAGTTCAAGGAGAAAATGGAGGGTTATAAAATTCCCAACTATTAAATAAGAGTTTGTTTGTGGCATTATGATAGATCTTAAATGTGGACTTAAAATTTTGTGGGATATCTTAAAATATTAAATATTTAAGAATGATCTTAAGAGGTATGTGAACTAAAATATTTGAAGATCACTCTATTGCTCATCTATTATTGAATGTTTGGCCAGTCTGAGAATGTAGACATGTTATCCAAACTTTTAAGTTCTAGATAGGACAACTGAATCCTAGAGAAGCTAAATGACTTGTGTAAGAACACATACAGCACAGGCTGAACTTGTCGGAGCACTCTTTAGACATACACCCTGGTTCTCATGCCAGGGTCTTTGCACGTGCAATCCCTAGGTCACTACTATTAATCCTTCAGTTCACTTCTTAGACTGACTCTTACCACTCTCTCCTCATCAGCCCCCAAGACTGTGTTAAATGCTGTTCCAATGAGTTCTTACTATTGGTGTTTCTCCTGAACAAAGTCCTCCAACTACACTGTCATGACATATTTACTTGTCTGCATCCTCCTAGACTTACTAGCTTCATAAGGCAAGAACTGCTTACATGCTGCTCACCACTATGCTTCTGTGCCTAGTGCAGAGTTGGTCACTTGGAGCAATCAAACTATTGCTGAATGAATTAATGGATAGATGAGTAAATGAATAAACCAATCAAATCATGGATTTTTTTTTTCCCAACTAAAGATCTTAAGGTAAGCGCCTGAGCCTCCATAGGGAGTCTGCTGGTAAACCCCATGCCAAACTGTTGAGCCTTCCAGAAGTGACCCACGATGTGTCCAAGAGGGGACACTTGTAAATTGCCTGTGCCCACAACAGTGGGAGTCTCTGACACTCTTTCCAGTAAAAGCTCCCAGCAAGTGTTTAGCCAATTTCCTCTGGGGCTCTCTGAGTATAAGGCCCAAGGAGAATCAGTAGGAATCTGAAAAGGAGGCTGAAAACTCCAGAGCAACTGGAAAAAATGCATATCCTTAGTTATTTGTTTTGTTTTCACTTTCATTCTGTTTTTTACTTTATTAATTTTCCTTTCACACAGATGGCTCCTAGCTTAAATATCTTCACCCATGTCACCTCATTAGTGATCTGGCTACATCTTAGAACCCAGGTCTCTTAGTGTGTAATTAGCTAGTGCCAGAGGCCCTGGAAATGTGATCTCATCAGAGAGAAGTGTACATTTAGGAATATTGAAATTTGAGATAGGTGTAATCTGCTCTCTTGGCTTGCTGCAGGGCTTTTGCCCATGTAAATTCCTCAGTTCTGAATACTCTCTACAACCCATTATCTTATTCTGGTTATTTCTGCCTTATCTTGGAGAAGTCATCTCAGCCTTATTTGACACGCACAGACTGAGGCCTCCATTACTTTTTCTCAGAATAGACTTTACTTCTTTCTCACATCTATCAAGATTGTAATTAGTTAATTAGGTATTTATTCTTAAGGATCTAATTCCTTCTTTGAAATGTAAATTCCAAAAGAGCAGAGACTACCAATTCTATAGTCTGACCTCTGTCATTCAAGCATATTGCCCCAATCTACACATAATAGATGCTTAATAAATATTTATGACATAAATGCAACTTCCTTCCTTCTCACTTCACCTCTTAAAATATTTTCAAAATCTTATTCTCCCTTTAAGGTGAAAGTCAAATATCATCTCCTCACTAAAGCCCTTTTGACAACTATCCAACATTTCAATTAATCACTTGCTCCTTTCTGTTCCTGTAGCATGTTATATATAAGACATAATGCATCTAATTGAGTCATATGAAATTGCTGTTTTTTAATAGACAAAATAGTCAAATATCTGCAATTTCATGTGATTAATTCTAATAGTTTATGCCTTCATCTCTCTTGCTAATACATGAATTCTTTGAAAACAAGAACTATGGTTGCTCACCTCCAATGTCTGAAACATCTAACATAGGGCCTAGTACACAGCAGATGCTTAATAAGTGTCGGTTAGAAGAATGCCTAAGTGACTGACTAATCATTCTTCTGGTTCTATGCTGATTTCCAAAGTGACCTTTATCCATTGGATCTTCCAAATATTGGGCACTCCCTGATGACAAAATGTCTTTATGAACTTTTATTAATTTTTATGAAAAAATTCTTTTTTTAATGTTTCCAATTGGACACCTTCACTCAGAGTCAAGGAATTCATTCCCAGCTTACAGAAACCACAAGCCATGGAAAGCTGAGATTATTGCTTGTTGAGAGAAATAACATCAAGATGGATGAGATCAGTCTAATGACTCAGGTTGTGCCTGCCAAGGGGACTGTGAAATTCCATGAAACACCCCCACCTTCCTCCACCCACCCAGACAGCCAGACCCCTCTAGTGTCCATCTATCCCTTTTTCAAAGGGGAGCTGGAATAATTACATACACTAATGATTTTGCACTGCCTAATTGGTCTTGCCCACCTACCTGTGATGACAGTTGAGGCCTGAATACCTGTTGCTGGCACGGGCTCACTGCAAACAGCTCTAAATCACAGAAGAGATGACAGGTGTTGCTGAACTAGCCCTAGTGTTCATGCAAGAACTTACAACCAGTTGTCTGCCAACTAAACTTGCCGTAAGGCACTTAACATATTAACCATTCATTACTGCTCCAAAGCCCCAGGAGCCTCTTCCAATCAATCTCTATTCAGGAAAATTTATTCTTAAAGTTAAGTAATTACATAAAACTTGTAGATAGATGAGAACCCACAGATATAGGGAACTGAAGTTGTTCCATCTCTTTGTCATCCCTTTAGATTGAGAAGAGGTATAGCTCATAACAACTCAAACAAGAATAAAAAGAAGGGAAGTCTGATTGATTCCCTAAGAACCAGAAGATGTTCAAGGAATTTAAGTTCAACCTTTCATTTTTCAGCTGACTACAATAAAAATCACACATTATGTTAGTTGGAGGATCAAAACCAGAACATTGATCTCTTTGTTGTCACTTTGTCTCCTCTGCAGCTTGACTGTGATTGTTGAAGATGATTCCATTTGCATTCTTCTCAGAATTAATTGCAGTAGTCCTTTGTCTTGGTCTGCTTGAGCTGCTATAACACAATACCACAGATTAGGTGACTTAAGCAAACAAGGCTTCTCACAGTTCTGGGGGCTGAATGTCCAAGACCTAGGAGCTGCCTGATTCAGTTCCTGGTAAGAGCTCTATTCCTGGTTTACAGAAGCTTCCCTTCTTTCTGTGTGCTCTCATGACAGAGAGAGAGAGAGAGAGAGAGAGGAGGCTTTCTGGTGTCTCTTCTTACAAGGGCACTGATCTCATCATAAGAGCCCCACCCTCATGACCTAATTACCCCCCAAATGTTCCACCTCTAATATCATCACATTGGGAATTAGGGCTTTAATATATGAATTTGGAGATGGGTGCATAAATATCTATATGTGTGCTATAACTGAGATATTGAGATATTCTGTGTTGTCCCAATGTGAGTAATTTCATCTAAATCTTTGGAATTACCCATGGTGGGTAAGCATTCATAATCTGAATGGTAATTAGATTATGATCTCAGTCTCCACAAAATTTTCTTTCTAAAATATCATTTAGCATTTTCAGGGAAATTCCAAGGAACATTGATTGAATTCCTCTTCTATCTTCCCACTCTATCCATTATCTCACAGTCCTAGAAACCATTACTGATTCAGTGTATACTTAGAGTGAATTTTCCCCACTGTCCACAGATACGGAGCATGATGAATCACTAAGTAGGAGTGAATGACAATGATACCTACAACCAACCCTTCCCAAGTCAGCCTCATCTATCAAGACCTTGGGTCTTGAGATTGTTAGATCGCTGGCCACTTCTCTCCAGCCCTACCATAATTATGCATTTTTATGCTTCAATTATTATTTTGAATCCTTGAAGGCGCAACTTGGCTTTCTCCTTCCTTCCTTCCTCCCTCCCTCCCTCCCTATCCCCCTCCCTCCCTATCCTCCTTCCTCCCTATCCCTCTCTCTCCCTCCCTCCCTGCCTTCATCCCTTCCATCTATCCCTTTCTAATCCCCATCATTTTATCTTTCCTCTCTTTTTGTGATGGATTTTTGCTGATTCTCATCTTATTTGACTGATGGACAGCAATGCTTGACAAATGCATATAATTGTAAGAAAAATTTGCTTCCTGAGCTTAACATGCAAGGCTCTGCTTCTGTCCCCAGGCTCATTTATGCTTCTGTCCCTCCTCATACTTTGCCCTCTGCTATACAAAGCCCTATAAGAAAATGGCTAAGGAATCGAAGTTCTGGTTAAAGAGGTTAAGTCAAGTTATTTAACCCCTCTAATCTCACTTTCCTCTTCTATAAAAAGGAGATAATAATACCACACATGTGTTAAAAGAAATGACATATACAGACTCAGGATGCTTTCTGGCACATAGTAAGCACTATATAAATATTAGTGATTATTATCTCACTGAATAGTGAACACCATGAAGGTATGATCTATGTTTGCTTAATTGTTATTGTTGTTTGGGAACATTTACAGCTTCATTGAAGTATAATTGATATGCAATCAACTGTACATAAAATAGTATAATTTGATGGTTTTTGAGATATTTGGAACCATTGCCTCAATCAAGATGGTGAATGTATTTATCACTTCCAAGTTTTCTCATGCTCCTTTGGAAACTCCATCCCCACACCTATCTCAAGGCAATCACTGAACTGCTTTTTGACCCTATAGATAAGTTGACGTTTTCTAGAATTCTATATGAAAGAAATTATGAATAAAATAGTCTTTTTTACTGGCTTCTTTCATTCAACATAATCATTTGAGATTCATCATGTTTGTATATCAATAATTTTTCTTTCTTATTGTTAAACATAACTTCACTATATGGATATAACACAATTTATCAATCCTCTATTAATGAGCATTTGGGGGTGTTTCCGTTTTGGAGCCATTAGAAATAAAGATGCTATAAGCATCTAAGCATCCATGTATAAATCCTTGTGTGGATTTGTGCTTTATTTTTCTTAGGTAAATGGAATGGCTAGGACATGTGAAGGGTGGATGTTTAATTTTTTAAGAAACCACCACACTGTCTCCCAAAATGAACGTATTAGTCAGACTTCTCCAGAGAAACAGAATGAATAAGATATGTGCATATGGAGAGATTTATTTTAAGAGGCTACAGAGTCCAAAATCTTCAGGGTGAGCCAGCAAGCTAAACACCCAAGCAAGAACCAATGTTGTGGTTCAAGTCTGGAGATCATCTTCTGGCAGAATTCATTCTTGCTCAGGAGAGGTCAGTATTTTGTTCTAGTCGGGTATCTTAGTCAGCTTGAGCTGCTATAACTAAATATCATAGAAATACCAGAGGTTTAAAAAACAAACATTTATTTCTTGCAGTTCTGGAAACTAGAAAGTCTGAGATCAGTGTACTATCATGGTTGTATGGACCTTCCTCCTTGCAGATGACCCCTTTTCTTGCTATACCCCCACTTGTGTGAGAGAAAAAGCTTTAGTGTCTGTTTTTCTTCCTATAAAAGCAATAATCCCACGGGATTATCTAAACCTAATTAACTCCCAATATTAGCCCTACCTCCTAATACTATCACATTGGGACTAGAGCTTCAACATATGTATTTTGGGGGGCCACAGGCATTCCATCCATGACATCAGGCCTTCATCTAATTGGATGAGACCCATCCACATTATGGAGGGAAATCTATTTTAGTCAATGTTTACAAATTTAAATGTTCATATCATCCAGAAACACACTCACAGAAAGACCCACATAGTGTTTGACCAAATACTTAGGTACAGTGACACAACCAAGTTTACACATGATATTAGTAACCACAAGTCTACTCCTTGTCAACCTGACACTATATACATCTCTTTAAGTCAAAATGTCCAAATGAAGACAATAACAAGGTCATAGTTCCATCTAATATGATACAACTATCCTGAAAACAACTGAAAATGTACTAACCCTTTTCCCAAAATAGGATGCAAGGTCCTTGAGAGATGTTTACTTTTCTTATTGATATTCCATAGCTTAAATATTATGATATAACATTAATAATACTAAATACTATGATATAAAGTTAATCATCTTACCATTAGATGACAAGAAGATACACACGCAGGCGCACGCCCGCACACACGCGTGCGCGCACACACACGCACACACATTCATAACAAAATAAGGAAGAAATATTCATGACAACTGAGTGACTACAGTTTCCACTATTAGGTCTGGCTTACAAAGAAGAGTGATCACAGAGTCTTTCACAGATACCAAGTCTCCCCTCACAAATTTATTTCTCACAGTAGTGAAATGTGTGCTTTCTGGGTCTTCCCAGTGTGGATGAGTAGGTTTTAAATGGCAAACCTACTCTAATATTCCCATCTCCCTAAGTCATTGAATCCCTTCCTTTGCATTAAAGTAAGGCAAGCCTAGTATTTCCAATTCATTCATTATGGACCACCTTTTGATCCATGTTTCAACCAATCAATCAAACAAACTGAGAGATCTTCCTTCCTAATACCTTAACCTGTAACATCAAACGCAGAATCTTGACTTTGTGAGCCTGATCCAATGGGTATAACTGAATCCAATTTCCACCATTACCCTGCATCCTTCAATATCCATTCCCATATGTGTTCCATGGGTTTCTATCTGTATACGTTAGAAACCCAAGTAGTTGTTTTGGAGTATAATGTGCTTCCTCATGGGTCACTTCTTGTGCCTTCTCCCTAGGGACCTGCTGGGACTAGTCTAGTTATAGGTCTAGAATAAAAGAGAATTGGTAAGGTGAGCCCTGAGGATAATCAGCATTGTTTTTCATGGCAACTGCCTCAGGGAAGGCCATTACTCTTTCCTCAGGCAATGAAAGGTTAATCCCTTCAATGGGTGTATAAAGGCTATTACCCTGGTAAGGAAACTACTACCACTGATGGTGGGAAAACTGCTCCACTGGGGGTGGGAAGCCACTTACACTGAGGGTAGAGAGACCTCTTCTGCTAGCAACGAAGACTCATCAGAATTTAGGGACTCAATATCTTCAGCTTTATCAGATATATCCCTACATAATCCCCATTCCAATTTACAGAATTCCATTTTTTCATAATCAATTCTCCCACTTTAACAGTAGCTCTGAGAGGCTGTGCATTCAAGTTGCATTGAGAGAGAGAAAGAGATGTTTTATTTTTATAAGAAATTCTTTCACATGATTATGTTGGCTGAGAAGTCCCATGGCCTGCCATCTGAAGACCCAAGAACCAAGAGAGTCAATGGTCTAAATTCCAGTCCAGGTCCAAAGGCAAGAAAAGTCCAATGTCCCAGCTCAACACAGTCAGGTAGAGAGAGTAAATTTTCTTTTATTCAGGTCTTCAATGTATTGGATAAAATCCACCCCTACTGGGGAAGGCAATCTGCTTTACTCAGCCTACCAATTCAAATGTTAATCTCATCCAGAAACACCTGTACAGACACATCCAAAATAAAGTTTAACCAAATATTTGAGTACCCCATGACCCAGTCAAGTTGATACATAAAATTAACCATCACACGAGAGAAGAGCTGATGTTGCATTTCAAGTCTGAAGTCTGTCAGGCTAGAGACCAAAGAAGACATAAAGTTGCAAGATGTGGTTTATCTATACGATGGAATACTACATGGCAATGAGAAAGAATGAAATCTGGCCATTTGTAGCAACATGGATGGAACTTGAGGGTGTTATGCTGAGTGAATAAATCAGGCAAAAAAGGATAGATACCATATGTTTGCACGTATAGGTGGATTAGGAGGAACTTAACAGAGGACCGCGGGGGAGAAGAAGGGGAAAAATAGTTGGGGAGAGGGAGGGAGGCAAACCATGAGAGACTCTTGAATGCTGAGAACAAACTGAGGACTGATGGGTGTGGGGAGGGGAAGGGGGGGTGAAAGGTGTGGAGGAGAGCCCTTGTGGGGATGAGCACTGGGTGTTATATGGGAACCAACTTGACAGTAAACTATCAAAAAAAGAAAAAGACCCAAAGTTGCAGTTCAGTTCAGAAAGTCATCAGGCTGGAGGCCTTGGGAAGAAAAGATGTTGTGATGTTTGTTGTTCAAGTCCAAAGACTATCTCCTGAAAGAATTCCTTCTTGCTGAGAAAAGGTTAATCTTTTGTTTAACCAGGCATTCAACTGATTGGAAGACCTCCTACATTAGGGAGGCCAGTCTCTAAATCCACTGATTTAAATATTAATTTCATACAAAATACTTTCACAAAAACATCCAGAATCCAGTGCTTGGTATGATCAGTCTTTTGATTCTTAGCCATTCTAGTGGACATGCAATTGTATCTCATGATTATACTTGTATCTCTCTCATTTCTAATGGTATTGAGTATATTTTCATTTACCTATTTACCACCTTTCTTTGTGAAGTGTCTCTTCAAATTTTTGCTCATATGCTATTGGGTTCTTTGCTGTATTATTAAGTTGTAAGGAAGGTTTATGTGCTTAGATACATTGGATATATATTTTGCAAATATTTTTTCCATGTCTGTGGCTTGATTTTACTTTTCCACATAATGACAGTGTGTTTCAAAAGTTAATTTTCATGAACTCTAATTTTGATAAAAACATATGGTTTTTATGTTTTATTTAAGAAACATTCACTAAACCCAAAGTCAAATTGTTTCTTTTAGAAGTTTAAATTTTTTATCTCTTCCATTTAGGTCTATGATTCATTTTGAGTTAGTATTTGTATACAGTATGAGGTTAGCATCGNTATAAACTTCAATACCATTTATTATCTCACATTTTCCATGGGTCAGAGCCCAGGTACAGCTTGGATTTAGTTCTCTGCTTAGAGGCTCACAAGGCCAAAGCAAAGGATGAAGTTCAAGGGGAAAATCTATTTCCATGATCATTCAGATTGTTGGAAGAATTTAATTCCAGTAGTTGTAGGACTGGAGTCTCTGGGATTTTTTGCTGTCCTTGGTTTCCAGGGACCACATGAATGTCCTGAGTCATGGTGGCCTTCAAAGGTGAGTCAAGTCCTTCTTACACTTTGAATCTCTCTGACTTCCCATTACTGCCTTCTTCCACTGTATCTCTCTGATTCCACCCAGAAAAATTTCTCTGATTTTAAGGGCTCAACTGACCAGACTGGGCCTATGTGGTCATAGATAATCTTTTTATCTTAAATTCTGTAACCTTAATTACATCTGCAAAATCCCTTTAGCAGTATTACATATACTACTGTTTAGAATAATAAGAATGCATATGCAATGGGGGAGACATCTTTAGAATTTTGCCTACCACAAATGACCATTTCTTCTAGCCCTATCTGTTAAAGACAGATATTTACCTGTCTCCATTGAATTACCCTGGCCCCTCTATCAAATATCAATGGCAAATGTGGGACCATTTCTGAACCGGCATTTCTGTTCCATTAATCTAATTTTCTATCTTTATTCCAATAATACTACATTATTTTTATCACTAGGGTTTTTTTTTAAATGTTTTATTTATTCTTGAGAGAAAGTGCAGGAGTAGAGGTGGGACAGAAAGAGTGGGGAACAGAGGATGTGAAACAGGCTCCAGTCCGGCAACAGTAAGCCTGATGTTGATGTGAGGCTTGAACTCACAAATCATGAGATCATGACTTGAGCTCAAGTCAGGCACTCAACCAACTGAGCCACCCAGGCCCCCTGATTACTAGGTTTCATAATGAGTCTTGATTTCACACAGTATAAGTCTTAAACTTTGGATTTTATTTTTTAAAGATGTGGTGGCTATTCTAGGTCTCTGACATGTCCATACATTTTAGAATCAGCTTGTCAATTTCTAAATATGGATGCTATGATTTTCAGTGGGGTTACATTGAATCTATAAATCAAAGTAGGAAGAACTGATATCTTAAAACAACTGAGTTTTTGACAATAAACATGGTATACTTTTGATTTTTTTAGTTCTTTGATTTCCCACAACGATGTTTTATAGTTTCAATGTGCTGGCCTTAGACATCTTTGATTAGTTTGAAGATTTTATATTTTTGATGCTATTGTAAATGTTATTATTTCTTTAATGTCAATGTCTGATTGTTTCTTGCTAGCATGTGGATATAGCATTAGTCTTGCATGTTAACTTTGTGTTTAATCTTGCTTAATTCACTTATTAGTTTTAGTAGAACTTTGTAAATTCTTTAGGACTTTCTATGTGCATGATCATGACTATGATTAAAGAAAAGTTGACTTCTTCCTACCTTCCCAATATGAATGCCTTTTAATTATTTTTTCTTCTGTTATTGCATTGGCTAGAACTTTCAGTACAGTGTTAAATAGTGAGATCAGATTTCCTTTCCTTATTGTTGATTTTACAAGGAAATCACAGCATCTTTCAGCAATAAGAATTATGTTAGCTGCAGGCTCTTGCAGATACTCTTTCTCAGATTGAGGAAATTCCCTTTTATTCCTAGTTTATTATTTCTAGCTCTAGCCGGGATTTTTTTTTTATTTAATCAGGGATAGGTATTGGATTTTTCACATGATTTTCTGTATTTGCATAGAGATGAACCTATGGAGATATTTTTCTTCTTGTTAATATGGTGAATTACACCATTATTTTCAGAAAAAAGAAGGAATAAATTACACTGATACATACAACAACTCAAATGATCCTCAAAGCCATTGAAATGAATGAAAGAAGCCAATCTCAAAAGGTTACATACCATATCATTCCATTTACATGACGTTCTAAATGTATTTAACTGGCTCTAGTAAGCTAACCCTCTGTGACATCACCAACAGTACAAAATTTGGTGAAAGGATTTGCCCCTTATTCTGGGTGTTGGAGTAGCAAGGTTGAGTTTTGTGTTTGTTATTTTTTCCTTTTTCATTATTTCTGTCTGTTTTTATATTTTTGCTTTGTATTTTTCCCATCTCTGTATAGATACAAGTGACTGCCTCTGCAACATTTTCAAAATAGACCTACTGCAGGAGCTCCAAGGAGAGCAGAAAAATGCCATTGTTCTCATACCTTGGATTCTGGCCCCAGTTCTGCCTTGGTAATAGTGGGCGCCCATTCCACATGTTACTAGCAGCTATGATGGGAACATCAATTGAAGAAAACTTGGCATCAGGAGATGGAAGCCTGGGCATTACCTCTCTGTGCCACCTAGAAAGCTTTACTTATAGGTAAGGAATGTGGCAGCCTACCCTCTGAGGAAATGTGCCTCCCAAACATTTTCATGCAGATCGTTCAATATATTGCATGGGATTTTCTGAGTATGTCTAAGAAAAACATCTACATTTTCCTGGAAGGCATTAAAATTCTCACATTTGAAATGTAATCATTTGAGAATCTTGAGGGATTCTGATGATGTGTTATAAAACAGGTTACAGCATCCAGTGCACAAGTTGTAGTAAAAATCCTAACCTGGACTATGGGAAAGATTTTATGTGAAGACTTTGATAATGCTGAACATCAGAAAGGAAGCCACATCAGATTTGAAACAGACTTGACCGGTGATGTCAGAAACAGAAATATAGCTTCTTCAGTGATAGATTTTAGTGAATATTAATTGCAGCCTGCCAGTCGGTATTGCTAATAATTTTTTAAAAATTAAAATCTTGGTTTACTTCTTAAAACTGAAAGAAACTCGGGGCGCCTGGGTGGCTTAGTCGGTTAAGCGCCTGACTTTCGCTTAGGTCATGATCTCGCAGTTCGTGGGTTCAAGCCCTGCGTCCGGCTCTGTGCTGACTGCCAGCCCAGAGCGTGGAGCCTATTTCAGAGTCTGTATCTCCCTCTCTCTCTGACCTTCCCCTGCTCACGCTGTCTCTCTCTCTCCTAGAAATAAATAAAAAATATATATAAAAAAACTGAAAAAAAAACTGAAAGAAACGCCTACTGAGTTTTTCAGCAAACTGCCTCCAGATTCCCATTTTCTCCTCTTCATCAGACACATGGATGAGATGGGCTGCTATTCAGCTGAGGTGCTCTGAGAGTTGGAAACACAACCCCACAGTGCTACCAGGGTGAAGTCTAGAGTGATTTGGAAGGAATCTGTCCTCTGTCCCTGAATTCAATCACAGGTATCCCCTTTTCATGTGGAAAAGTGAAAAGGTCAGAGGTGGGCTGGTACATCCTGTGATGGGAAGACAAAGGGATAGAGTTGCTGAGGGAGCAAGTTGTATTTCCACCAAATGGTGAGGCAACAGGACTAGTTTTCCATTTGGCTGAGGGATAAGCACTGAGGTATCAGGGCTCAAGTTAAAGGAGGGCTGCTTGCTGAGGTGAGGAGGCCCCAGTGGAAAGGGTGTGTGAATTGCCACCGCTCCAGGAAAGAGAGTCAGCATTGGGATAACTGCCCGCCCAAAAGGTACCAACCCCAAGTATCACCTGCATCAGCCAAGTGTGCCTCATCACTACCTCTCCTCCTTCCCCTTTACTCAAACTCAAGAGGTGCTATTAGCAGCAGGACGTAGAGGAGGAAACGGTGGAACCAGAAGAGAAAGACAGCCTGGCCCCTCCAGCCACAGGTTTCAGAACCAGCTGGAGGGAAGAGAAAAACTTTGAAATAGATAACAGATTGCATTTTGATTTAAATTAGATGGCAAATCAGACTATGCCTGGGAAAGCAAAGAGATTTTCCAAGACTTCCTCTGGACTTGGAGTAGGAAAATTGGATACAGAAGGTTTAATGGGCAGTGGTGTAAATACAAAATTAAGTTACTCCTGGAAAACTCATGCTGTGCCCCTGCACTCTTGGGCCTAACAGAAGATGTGAAGGGTGTGCTGAGATGATAATTCCCTCAGCTCTCAGGACAACTGTGGGGGGCGCCCAAAAAAAGGCAATCTCAGGGGCTAAGATGACTGGATGTTGTTGACCATAATACAATTATTACTTTCTACATATGCCATCACCTGAACAATATTGGAAGCCTTGCCTATTGCTCTTTCAACAAACTGGTTACAACTAGCAGCAAGTAATTGAGTGGGATTACCTAACACTAAGACATTTCCTATCCATCGCCTCAGCAACCATAGAAGAAGTAAATAAATCACTTCTCTTGTTTAACCAAGTGTTTGACCAAGCCACAAGGAATGAGCCTCATATCCTTTAGATGGAAATGATGTCTTTTTCCATTTACTATATGTGAAAAATACAGTATGTGCATAATATGTTTGATTCTGTAAACTGATGTCAGAATTTTGGAAGATTTGTAAAGCCTCCAGAGGAATGAGTCAAAAAAGGGAATTTGAGGAAGGGGGTTAGCTGAAAAACTGAAGCAGAAGAGACTTCATCACTCACTGAGTAAAGGAGCTGTCAATCATTGCTGTCCAGCAAATCAGCTCCCAGCATATTAGCTCACAACAAATTAGATACAAGAAAGGAAAACCCAATGGGTGGTCCTAAAGGGAACTCAAGGTTTGAAAGGAGGTGATGTAAGGCAAGCTGACCCTGGAGAAAGATATGGCTGTCATAGAAGCCAGGCCCAAATGCCATGTTAGGACGATGGATCAAGATCAGAAGCTTTAGAGAAGGGTAGAATCAGCGTTAATATCTGGCTGGTATACATGCCTCAGCCAAACAAAAACTGCACTGAAATCAAACAGGCAGAGAGGAAAAAATCGAAAGCAAAGATAGAGTCTGGAACCGTGGAAGATCAGGAGAGAGGTAGAGGAAGAAGCTGGCTCAAAGTCCAGAGATAGATAGACACCAAGTATCCCACTCACTTAACGGATCAGAACAGGGTGGGTCTGAGAGACAGGGTCCAGAGGAGATGAATGCCAGCCCTCAGTTGGAAAAGGGCTGCAGAGAAGGTTCAGGGAAGGATCGAATTCTTACCCAACTTGGCAGCTGGGCCAACCCAAACCTGTCATGGGTTAAAAGTTGTTGACTGTTATTTATCCAGGTTCTATCAAGGACAACAAGGTAAGGATGGGGTACTTTTTAAGTCCTGGCAACCAACAATTTGTAACTGTACTCTAAGAAATTTGAACTACTTTTGCTCAGTTATTTCTCTCTCTCTCTCTCTTTCTCTGTGTGTATGTGTGTGTGTGTGTGTGTGTGTATTTTTCTTTTGAAAATTTTAATTGAGGTCTTGGCTAACCTTATATTTAAGAAGGATCAAGATAAGAATTTCTCTACATATTTATCTGGATTAGAGAAGAAATCTGGGTGCTCATAGCACTTAGTAAGGGAAAGCAATATTCTCAACATACCTTCCTGACCCCTTTCCATGTACACAAAATTGAAATTGCATCTGATTAAAAGTTTGTAAAATTGTCCCTCACAATTTGACATCTGGTGAAGAGCCAAAGTTCTTAAAGATAAGAATGGATCAGGCTGTTGACAGAGATTTAATATCCTCATTTTTCACCGTATATTTTTCAGTATTTTCAGTATTACACTATTTTCAGTAGTCACTGAAATAATGATAGTGTTTACTTGGTGACATAACTCTCTTTTAAAACCTTTTAAATGAATTATCTCATTAAATCTTCATTTACCCTTTATGATCCTTGAGGGAGCCACTATCTGACCCTGTTTGCAGATGAGGAAACTGACCCTAAAGAAGGTAATTTGCTCATAGGTAAGAGCCATCTGAGTCCAGAGGCAACATTCTTCACTGTATGTGTGGAAGACCCAGATGCGATCTTCACAAGCTGCCAAAGTAGATCAGTTCAGTCTTCGTTTGGGGAGCAGGATTATAGTCCACTTGTATGAGGGAAGTCACTTGTGGTATATAGTAAACATCCAATAATTGACATAACTTTAGGGTTTGGTCATCATAAGGACATTTCCTCTCTGAGGAGGAGAGAGGAGTGATGGGAGGGCAGTTTGCTTACTGCAGAAGGGAGTGGGTAGTGTTGGAATTGGTGTAGCCAGTAGACACTTCACCTCCAAAGAAAATTATAGTGGCTTAATATTTTTTAATTAAAAAAATTGCAAGGCTGAGTTAAGGGAACTTGGATAATTTTGCAATGGACCAAAGAAGCTAACAAATTGTGACAGATTGCCAAAAATAGGGCAAGAAACCTCTTTCATTTTCTTCCCAAAAGAACTCTAAAATAATAACAGTCTAGTTTATGTATTTCCCAGTTCAAGGAGAGGGTTGATCATATCATAAATGGAACACTGACCCAGAAGGCAGGCGAATGGGTTCTGGCCTGTCTAAAATGAATAATTTTGAATTCTGTGCCTCCATTTCCCTTCTGTAAAATAAGCCCATTGGATGATCTCTCAGGTCCTTTTGGTGATAAAATTGTAAGGCTCTCTAAAAAATTAGTTGTACACAATTAGTTGTGCACGTGTGTGCACAAGCAAGGAAGGGGCAAAGAGAGAGGGAGAGAATGCCAAACAAGGTCCATGCTGTCAGTGCAGAGCCCAATGTGGGGCTCCATCCCATGAACGATGAGACCATGGCCTGAGCTGAAATCAAGAGTTGGACGCTAACCAACTGAGCCACCCAAGTGCCCATAAAATAAGTACTTTTTAAATTAGTAAAAGCTTATAGAAAATGACTTTTTTGAGTTCATCTTTCTCCTGCCTGGTGCTGGCACCACACCTCACTAGCTGCTGCTGCCCGCAAAAGTTCCAAGCAGGAACCCACCTTCCTAATTAAATAGTAAATGGAACAGCTTCCCTTGGGTGGAAGCAATGGGTAGCTCTCTACCTAGGAGGGGTTCCTTCCCAGCATGAGCAGACAGCTTGGAAGAACATTGGGAAAGTGAGCACATAGATAAGAAAGAAACATTTAGGAAGAATGTTTATTGGAAAGCAAATCTCCCTCTTGGCCTATGCACAGGGGCATACAGAAATCTCTGTATTCTTGCAAATGGGAAACGCAGCCCGTATTTTTCTGCTTCCCGTGTTTGTTTCACCGACAAGCCAGTTACCAGATCTGAAAGCCTCAAGATTCTGTCCCAGTCCCTCCTGTCACTTCCATAGCCTATTACTCTTTTATGAAGCTGAGTTCAGCTTGACCTTGGTTATACACTAAGCTCTGAAGTTTACAATACGTTGCTTAGCTTCTTGGGCAAAACGAGCCTCTTTATTTTTCTCACACGTCAGTTGCTTTGGGGGACTCCCAGGATTGAATGTTTTGTATCTGCCTTTTCTCTGTAGCTTCTCTATTCCCTGCTGTTATCTTTGGCTCCGTTGCCATGGGCGGGAATATTTTTTGTCCTTGCTTAATAACTGCCTGACTGCCAGAGGAGCTCATTTCTCATTGTATTGGTGGAGGATTAGCTGAGATGTTTGGGAGATATTTCCTGTATTAAGCAGCAGGGGAGAGCTTGCTGGGCCTATGCCTTCTTTTGACATAGCGTCATACTTTTTTTTTTTTAAACTCTCTCCCTTGGAATGTGCTGAGGCAGTTATTTGCATCCAGAGCAACAACTCCTCCCTGACACTTTGCAAATCTGCATCCCTTTTCCAGGTGCCCTTATATAAATACTTCTTGGGGAGGCTGCAGTGAATTCCAGGCAATAATCTCAGTTGAGTTTTTGATATTTGGAGCTCAGCAGTGTACTTCATCACCAACTTACACCCTGGGCTTAATCACCTCTAAACCTATTTCATACCTCAGATTCTTTGACAACTAATTCAGCAGCAATCTATTGGAGCTACCACCTCATTGACAATTAATTTGAACCAGGTATTTGGTATTGCCTAGAAGTATTAAGATATCCAGTTAACAGTTCTGTCTGGAACTCTAACTCCTAGTAGATTTTTGGTATTCATGTGTCTGCTTGTGACAATTCTCAAAAGACTGAGAAAAACTATCCAGGAAAGTTAACAAAGGAGGACAGAAATCTATGAAATTTTGGTTCTTGATTAGATCGAGATAAAGAATAAATGCTCAAAATGTGACTGGAAGTCCTCACTAGTTTGGTGGTGCCACAGTAGAAATGGCATGGGCTGGTCTTGGAGCGGGAGTCTCTGGGTTTGAAGTCTGAGGTCACCCTGTTGAAGTGGGAACTGGGTGAGTCACTACATCACTCTTTTCCACAATTTTCTCATCCGTAAAATGGGGATGATTGTGACTCACAAAGTTGTTGTTGAGAATAGTGTGAGAACGCCTTGTAAACTATACACAAAAGATTCTTAGAATTATATGAGAGTGAATGTGAAAACATCTGCAAACTGCAAAGAACTGCATGAGTGCTAATAACTCTAGAGACTACTCTGAAACCCAATAAATCTAGAGATGACAGTGGAACCTATAAAGATTAAATATTTCCAAGTGTTGGGAGAACATTTTCTCCTTGCAGTGGATATTTATCCTTCTTTTAAAATATAAGTTGGATTCTCTTCCTGAATTGAAGGAAACCCCCACTGAAGGAGGCACAGCCCACCTCCTGCCAGAGAAGTGCAAACAACGGACACTTGCTTCCTGCTCTAGGCCAGGGACCTAGGCCGGGTGACCCAGGCTCGGCCAAATCATATGCTCTCGCCCCAGACCTTGCCCTGGAGTCCAGCAATCTGAAGACAATCCGTTGTAGCTCCAGGAGGATGGAGATGATCGCTGTAACTGGTTTCTGGACACAGCAGTGATAGGGATTCCAGAGATGGGATCTATTGTTGACCCTTGGTGACTTGTAAGCCCTTGGATAGTAACAGTGACTTCAGTTTTGTGGTGGGCTTTGCCACTCCTGGCTGCCTTACTCCAGCCAGATTTTGTAGGCAATTTAGAGATTTTCTAAGCTACCTGTTATCCTTTTATATAAAATTTTATTATGGCAAATTTTTCAAACCCTACAGAAAATTGAAGGAAATAGGGGCGCCTGGGTGGCTTAGTCGGTTAAGCATCTGACTTTCGCTTGGGTCATGATCTCGCGGTTCGTGGGTTCGAGCCCCGCATCGGGCTCTGTGCTGACTGCCAGCTCAGAGCCTGGAGCCTGTTTCAGTCTGTGTCTCCCTCTCTCTCTGACCCTCCCCTGCTCACGCTGTCTCTCTCTCTCTCCTAGAAATAAATAAAACATTTAAAAAAAAAAAAAAGAAAATTGGAGGAAATAGCATAATGAATTCTTGTGTGCCCATCATCCAGCTCAACAATTATCAAGGTTCTAACAGCTATTGCCTCTGTTTCTGCACCTCTCCTCACCTCTTGTTTTGTTTTTGTTTTTTATCTAAGGCATTTTATTATTTTTTAATGTTTGTTTATTTATTTTTGAGAGAGAGAGAGCATGTGAGCAGGGGGGAGGCAGGGAAAAAGAGAATCAGAAACAGGCTCCAGGCTCTGAGCTGTCAGACCCTGACACAGAGCTTGAACCCACAAACCATGGGATCATGACCTGAGCCAAAGTCAAATGCTTAACTGACTGAGCCACCAGGTGCCCTCATATTTTTAGCTAAAGTATTTTAAAGAAGATTTAAGGTATATTATTTTACCAACAAATATCTCAGTGTGCATTTCTAACTGATAAGAACTATTTTTTTAAGCGTAGCTGTAATGTCATTTTTCCACTCAACAAAATTAAAGTAATGCTCAGGACATCCCAACATCCATTTCTGTTCAAATAAGCAAGAAATGCCTTGTCTTTCTTATAAGACAAAGACACTTTCTCTCTCAATTCTACCATCTTGGCCCATGAAAAAGAAGTTTCACCCTCTGAAGAGACTAAGAATAACTTGCACTCCCCTCTCCATCTTTCCCTTGGTGCAGGAGTGACTTACTGATGGGCTACCAGGGACTCAGGCCCTCCCAAGCATCTCTCTGAATACCTTTCTGACCAGGGAGCAACTGTATTCTGCCCTGCTCCGGCTTCCATGGGCTGAGCACACATAGTCAGGTCGAGGCCCACAGTGCAGGATCTGCCTGGAGGTTTGTCTCTTCCTTAAGGAAAGTGAGGCAGTAATTCTGGGTACATTTAGACCTTCTTCCTGACATGTGGTCTTGGAGCAAAGCTCTAGGAACCTGTCTTGACTGTTCACCGATGCTGCACTAACTCTATCAGCAATAAAGCTGACAGTTTTGTCTCCTCCTTAGTTTGAGTTCAGCATCAGTCTCTGATGTTCCAAATTATAGAAGAAGAAGGAAAAGGTGATGTTATTTATAAGCCATCAACCCTAACATACTCAAATTAATTCAACAATCTTTACTATAAACCAAGCCCAATGCTGAGGACCATGGCAATAAAGATGAAGCCCCAGAGAACCCATTGACCACAGAGGCAATGACAGGAAATCCATGTGATTCTGGGGCATAGATTCTGAGAAGGGCTCTCAGACATGGAGGCATCTGTATGAGCAAGATTTCATCCGAGAGAGCAGGGGGACACAGGCATCCAGAGAGAAGAGCTGTGTGCAAAGGCCAATTAAAAGGAAAAGCATGACATGCAGGTGGCAGGAAAGGGTTTGCTGGATATCAGAGCACCTGGAGCTGATGGAAGAAAGAGGCCAGGGTCAGGTGCTGAAAAGGGATGCATGCCCACTTAAGAAACGGTTGCCATTTTAAAAGCAAGAGGGTGACATTGAAGTTTTATAAACAGAGGCAATTTTTAAAACATCTTTTTAGCAGAATTGTGGAGAATGAATGCACACATGAGACATGACACTGGAAAACACTTAGAAACTTATTAACAATGATCCAAAAGAAACACAGAAAGATTTGAGTGAAGGGACAGCAGGCAGATTCAAGACATGCTAAGGAGGACTGATTTCTATTTTGTTTGTTCCAAGAAAGGATTTTTATGTAAACATAGAATACAGCAAGATAAAAAAATAGTAGTAGACAACAAAGAGGAAATATGGGCAAGGTAAAGACATAAGGTGTGAGATTAACACATTAAGTGTGCGTGTGGATACGTGTGTGTGTGCACATGTGTGTGTGTAAAGACAAGGGAATGCGAGGGATGGATCACAAATTTGGCTCCAACTATCTAGCAGTCAACACCAGCAGAGAAGAATCCTCTACACACATCGCAGTGCTTGTAAGATAAAAGTAAATCAGTTGTTCAGGAGAAAAGCAGCTATTCCTGAATGTGAAGCCAAAGTACTTTTCTCCTGAGAGTCTTCACAAAGAGGATACGTATAATGTTAAGTAATAATATCCTCAGCAGTATTCTTATTGTAGACAGAGTATTTCCAGTAATACTAAAGATTTTTTAATATCGAACCAAAAGCAGTAAACTGAGAATGTGTTTTTTAATGACTGGCTTCTTTCACTTAACGTAATGGTTTCAAGGGCGTTGGTGCTGCAGCATATATCAGTTCTTCATTCCTTTTTATTGCCAAGTAATATTCCATTGTAATGGAGAACATTTTGGTCTGCCATGGTTCCAGCAGTCTCACTGTGGTAATTCAATCTTTCAGGTAAAAGTTCAGTCCTTCAGATTTCCTCTTCATGGCTTTTTCTCTCCCAAGATATGTCTAGGTGTAGGAAGCCTGTGACCTCATGATGCCTGTGGATCTGAACTCACAGCTCTCACTCTGGACTCTGGGCTCTCTGGATGCCCAGAAGCAATCCTTACCTTTCAGATCACTGGACACCCTGCTGCCTTTCACTGCTGCTGCATCTGTTCTGCTCACTTGACTTGGAGCCTGGAAATGTCCCTATCTGACCCGCCCAGCTTGTGGCCATTGCTGGCCTCCCAGAGTCTCAGGCATTTATGGGTCACTCCATGTAACCAAGAAGTATGGGAAGCTCAGGAGCCATACTTCAGACATACAACTATGTTGCAGGGCCATTTTTATTCTATTGTGGCTTCTCCATGCTGGGGTGGGGCTAGGGCCACCATCGCCTCCAAGAGCTCAAAGTGAAGCATGGGCACAGTCTTCTATATTTTACATGTTTCCTTCCAACTTCTCTACGAACACCACCCCATGGGGCTTCAACTGGCTGGGAAGAGGTCACAACACCTGTCTCTGACCTATGCCTCAGATCCTCTTCCTTTTCTCCTCACTGGACCACAGGGTTGGGCTTTCTTTCCTCTAATGGAAGGATGTGGACATTCTTGAGGATAGGGATCCTGAAATCTCTCCAGTCTTGACTTACAGTAAATTCAGTATTTAGCCCTTAAAGGCTGGCTCTTGATAAGCTGCTGCTATTTTAAGGAATTTAGAAAAAATATTTTCTTTCAATAAAGTCCTGCTTTGAAGACTAATCTAATAAGGACTCAGAAATCCTGTCTTGATAGCCAAATGCTGGATATAGGCCTCCTTTTTTCCATTTTCCTATGATAGAGAACCTCCCTCCCAACTACCACTTTAGAGATAGATGCTTGTAGCTGACTGAATTGGAAGAAATCATGCATATGGAAATGTGAAAAAGAAAAGCAAAAATATTATTTCTATTGTAAACTTCCCTGTGATAGGAAAGGGGACAATATATGAGAAATGGAATCTTTGAGACTCTTTGTTCAAATGCATTAGGTGAGTTGGTGAATACCCTAAACTAGATAGGAAATAGAAGAGGGTTGGGGGAAAATACTCTATGTTAGAGGATTTGGGAAGCAAGTTATTTACTGAACATCGTGGAGGTGCTTAGGCAGCACCTGGAATCATAAGTTCTGGAGAAGATGAGCTGGGTATAAAGATGCAGACCCAGTGCCAGACAGGTGGTAACTGATATGGGGATTAGAGACGGCCTGAGGGAGATGTGTGCAGATTACAGTTTAGGCAATGTCAAGACTTTCACTGTTTGGAGTTTAAACAAAAGCCTCCCAAATTCTTTTGTTCTGGTAAGAAGGGGGTTTAGCAGTGGATCCAAATCCCATCTGACATTGTGTTGGCCTATCTTGTACCCCAAATACATGTAGACATGTATTACAACACCTTCCCATTACTTTGGAACCATCCAGATCCTTAGGTTCAAGGTCCTCCACCATATGATCTTACCACATTTTGGTAATCCTGTCTCCCAATTCTTGATACATACTCTATGATCAAATAACAGGACTTCTCTCCAATCCCTAGAGAATCCCATGTCCATGCCCTTGCTTTTGATATTTCTCCCTTCTGGAATACCTTCCACCAAGACCTAGATTCCTAGCCCTGTCCATCTGGCTCTGCCCAGATGCCACATCTTCCATGAATATTTCCCTGACCATTAAACCTCTGCTACTATTTATTTAGAACATAATATGAGCAAAGCAATGTACTAGGCACTGGGAGGGATGCCAATATGGATAGGACACAGTTCCCACCCTCTAAAAGGTCAAATCCAGCAATCTGGGTAATGTACCAGCTCTATTATGAAGTAATCTGCATTTCTCAAAGATTAACCCACCCACACCTTACACACTGTTAAAATTCAGATTCCAAGGTCACATCCCAAATCTATTGAATGAGGACATCCAGTGTGAAGTTCAGAAACATGTGTTTTTAAACAAGTCCTTTAGTGAACTATATGCCATGGGTAAAATATTTGCCTTCTTTCCTGACTGGGTAATTTTAAAGAGATAGGTTTAAAGTGAAGACATACATGTGCCAATGCTTTGAAAATGGCAGGGTGTCATTTCAAGGGATTGTGGTAGGTTTTATTTAACCAAAGTGCATTTTTCATTCCTGTTCAAAAATCCTATACATCTTTCCTTGACCCTAAGCTCATCATTGTCCTACTCTAGATATGTATGGCACATGTGACTATTAGGGAATTCATACTGTCTGGGGGATGGAGAGCCACATGCAAGTGTCAGGTATTACTCATATCTTTACTGTAAACTCCACCCAGAATCTGAAAGCCTGGTTTTATTCCAGGTCCTTACATCACTACCAACTTTGATTAGGAGCCATAAAAAATAGGAAGCATCTGGAGGTCAAAATCAGAATTGGCCTTGGACAAGATGGTGAAGTTAGCAAGTTTTATCTGTAATGTCTCCTGCCTTTCCTTTCTCTGCCTTCCCCTACTCCCCGTTCCCATCTTGGCCTTTCTAGCTAAGACACCATCCCTAGTCTGGGCAAGAGCTGATGATCTAACTTTTACTATGATGTTAGTGACTTGATAGTTAAACTTCCCAGGTTTTTTTAAAAAAAGGATGAACTATGAGGTAGTGCTTAACCCAAAGAATGAATAACTGGTGGTGGAATTATAATCAACAATGACAAGAGAGTAAGAAAAATTTTTAGTTGGAGGAATATTCCACAGCCCCTCCTACTATGATGCCACACAGGTGACCTTCCAGTACTACAGGATTTTTTTAGGACCTACCCTGCTAGCTAGGAATATCAATTATTCACTCTAGGTACTGGGAGGATATCACCTGAGAGGCAAACTACCAGAACTCACTAAAATCCAGGGAAGAGAAAGACCATAATACAGTTACTATGAGCATATCTCAGGCTGTGGCTAATCTGGGCTTGGGAAACTTTCTGGGCTGGCCTACGTCCAAGGCCACAGAGCATTGCAGTTAATCCTCCAGGACTCGGATGGTGTCCAGAATCCTCTCCGGTGTGGGCTGATCGCCTGTTTCTAGGCCCAGCCAGCCTCCACCCATATCCTGATGGGACACAGTAGATATGGAAAAAGGAGATACTTTAGTATAATAGAAAGAATTTTTAGCTGATACTCAGGGAAACTTGGGGTCCAGATCCATCACTGCTAACTATTAAATTGGGTCACCATAAGCAGATGACTCCCCCTGTGACAGGCTCCATATCCTCATCAGAAAAGGGAGTGCCTTAGATTAGGTGTCTCACAGTTAAGAACCTTTCCAGTTCTGAGAAATAGTTATCCTCTACACCAAAAACTAAACAGCAGAATTTGACACATCATCCATCATGAAAGGGCATAGAAGTTATGTGGCTAGAAAGCCAACATCAATGCAGCATTTTGTGCCTTTGCTACTCAGCAGCATTGGTCCCCTTGAAGCTGGTGCAGAATCCCAGGCTTCATCTACTGAAATCAATCTTCATGTTAACAAGATGCCCAAGTGGTTCAGTTGTATCTGAGAGTTTGAGAAGGACCGCTTTCATGTGTGCAGCACCTGTCTGAGCAACATGATACCTCAAAGCTTTTATTGGTTCCTCAGAGCCCCAAATAAGTCTGAAGCCCTTAACAGGTTCAAGGGCCACCACAAGCTGTTTCTGCCTCTGTGTAACCTTGACTTCTAGGGTTCTCCCTTCACTCCCTCCAGTGCAGGCATGTGCGCTCTTCTGTTATGCTGAGCAGGTTGCATGGCAGTCACGTGAAATTCTCTCTGTCTAGAACCATCCTCTTTTGTTAACTCCTCTGTTGTTCCTTCAACAAATATTTAGAGAGTATTTCCTGTGTCAGGCTTCTTCTGGAGATTGTCCTTATGGATGTTTCATTGCAAGCACACCAAATTTCAGCTTAATGTCATCTCCCCAAGGATGCTTTCCCTGGTTAAATCTCTGTGCTCTATCCTCATTGCCACCCGCACACCCCCTTTTGTAATACACTCTCTTTTCCTTTAGTTGGGGGTTCAAGCCTTCTGTCCTGTGGGACTCTAGCCCCAGGAGAGCAGGGCCTGTGTGGCCTGTTTGCTGCCTGCACCCTCTAATGCCTAACCCACCAACTGACACAGAGAGGTGCTCGACAAATATTCAATGAATAGAGGGAAGGGTTCCAAAGGCAGGGAGGGACCTGGCTGAGATATGAAGAAAGAATTTGTGCTGTGACAAAGGGATTCTGATGGTTCTCATCACAGACATGAAAGAACAACTATTATCTGTGACTCTTATTTCTTTGATCTAAACTTCCAAAGAGATTATCTGTGCCCACAATGTGTACCCTTTGGAGAAAGGAAATCTAAATTGGCATCCGTACTACAATTCCTATCTGCCCAGATCTGACTGGGATCCAGACCTCACCGTCCCTTCCAATGAGCAAAGTGTGGAAACTGTGGGGTGGAGTCTGGATGTGACTCGGACAGGGTTCTGGACTGTGCACTGCTGTCCTCAAGCTTGGTGAGAAGAACTGCAGCTTCCAGGTGATGGGAGGGCAAAGGTGGCCTCAGATAAGTGACGGACAGCCTGTTCCCTGCAGGAGGGAAACAGGCTAAGACAGGAGCAAATGTGCAAAGACAGAAGTTCAGGGATGTTTTTTAAGTTTATTTATTTTGAGAGAGAGAGCACGCGCGCAAGAGAGAGAGGGGCAGAAAGAGAGAAAGAGAGAGACAGAAGCCCAAGCAGTCTCTGCACTGTCAGAGATGAGCCCAATGAGATCATGACCTGAGCCAAAGTCAGATGGTTAACCAACTGAGCCACCCAGGTGCCCCAAAGTTAAGGGATTTTTTAAATCAATTTTTTTAGAGATAATGGAATATAAAAACTTATTCTAAATTGATGAATTGGGACAGTTAATTAAAAAAAAAAAAGAATGTTCCTTTTCTACCTCCTTTTATAGTTGGCCTAAGGAAATTTGGCCTGGTCAAAGGGAGCTGACTTTCAGAGCCTTTTGATTTTATTGCTTAGTATCAAAAGATAATTATCAAATAATAGTATTAGTGCTTTTTACAATTTCTTTCACCCTCATTTCATCCTTTTTCATGAGTTTTCAAAGCAGGTAAGGCAGGTGGTGTTGATTCTAGGTTGGCCAAAGAATAGTCTAAACCCTGAGAGCTTAACTGACCTTCACACGCACACTCCTGACTGCCAGCTTACTGTGGTTTCCATTAGCTATTCATGCCATGGCATGAAATCTGCAGTGAGGTCAGGCAGATAGCTCTGTAAGCTTGAGCTCTGAGTAAAATTGGTTACGACTGCAGCTTACACCCACGGCCTGATACAGCCCAGCAGTGAAGGCTAGCAAAAGGTCACACTGAGTCAGGGCAAATGCAGTGTCTCTATTGTGTTCAGGAAATCTTCTGATAAATTCCATCTTCAATAACAATTTCCCTTATGTAAAGAAAGCAAACCCAACTTTCTGCACATTTGAATTGTTTTGTATTATTTTAGCTGGTCTTAAGAGTGTTCATGAGTCAGAAGCAATTTCAGGAAATACTCCCCATATCACCAGCTGGAATCCAGGTTCCTGTTCTCCAAAAGCCCTCAGACACACGTACATGTATTTATGCATGCACACACACATACACATACACACACAAGCTCTCATACATGCCTACACTCGCTAACACAAACTGGCACATTCACATACACTCACTTATATACACTCACATGTAAAACTCAAACACATATCTTCCTGTACACATTCTTACACATATAAACTCACATCACGCATAGTCCCAGACACCCCCATACACACAGATACCTGCACATGCATGATTACACACACTCACACAAATACACACTTTCACATACACATACCACACAAATGCACACACTTGGCTCTTGCCAAGTCTTCTTGATGCTAACTATAAGCGTGGTGTACTCCATACAAAAGTCACTTGTTGCATAAAAATTAAAGCAAGATAATGTCCACTGATTATTTAGGTATTTCCAAATATCTGCCATTCTGCTTTGTGAAATCAGAATGTTTGGCTGAGGCAAACTTTTCTTTATAGCTCCCTCTCTCTGGGGATGTGCAAATCAGTTATTCCTAAACATCCCTTCCTACTAAGGCAGGGCAGCGGGAAAGCGAGAGCAATTAACTGTGTCCATTACAGAAGATATATGTTAGAAAGCCAATTCATAAGACCTGGGTACTGAAGGGACTTTGTGAAATGACAGCTCAGAAGGAGCCCTCTCCCTAGAAAGAGGAGAAGTATCTGGGCTCCCTACCCTCACCCCACTTATCTGCCCTCTTTCTCATACTTTTTCAACAAAGGCCCGGAAGTCCTTCACACTTTCTGACTGGCCCAAAATGGTACATCACAGGTCAAATCACATTTCTTTAAGGACTTTCAATCCCTGCGGAATCCAGGAAGGCCGGGACACAATGATGGCTCTCTGTCTGTGGGAACAAGGTTCTCTTCTGTAAAATGTGATAGAATGCCAAGCCAATATTTACTCTTATCTATTTGTGTTTATTCAGTGTTTGTTATTAGTCATGTCTACTTCCTTTCAGCATCTATCTGACTTAGTGTGTGTCCCTCAGATTGTAAATACATAGAAGTGGTAGAGTTTCAGGGCACCTGGGTGGATCAGTTGGTTGAGCATCCGATTTCAACTCAGTTCATGATCTCACGGTTCGTGAGTTCAAGCCCTGTGTCAGGCTCTGTGCCGGCAGTTCAGAGCCTGGAGCCTGCTTTGGATTTTATGTCTCCCTCTCTCTCTGCCCCTACCCTGCTTATGCTCTCTCTCTTTCTCAAAAATAATAAAATAAATGTTAAAAAAAATTTAAAGAGGTAGACTTTTCTCTGAGCAAAGCTGGATATAAGATTCCCAAGATTAAGCCATCAATTAGAGTTTTTTGATGAGAGTGGTAATGATGGAAGATATAACAATGGGCTCTTATGGTTTATGTACATGTGAAGGTGATTTTATTTCAGAACAGGGTGTCATTGATTTGCTTTTGTGCCCTTTGTCTCTAAATGCTAGTTCAAACACAAGTAACAAGATGACTTGTTGGTGTGAACAGCACAATAGCTTTTTCTTATGATACTTTATACCAAATTTAGCACTAAATGGCTCACTGGCTAAGTGGGAAGAAAAATTACACCCAGTTCTGTTAAAAGGTCTCCATCTTCCAGGCAGGTGTGGGGACTAGAGGCAGATGCAAAGTTTTCTGGTACTTAATAAGAGGAGGTATCCCATCTTAGGGTAAGGCTGTGGGAATGAATAACTTAAAAATGGTTCAATTTGATACTCATTCAACACTTTGTAGACTGCTTAACATGTATTAGGCCACTAGTAAATGTGTTCAATGAATGAATAAATGAATTCAACGTTCTCTCCCCTGTCACTTGTGGGTTTAGTCCTTAGATGTGTCTGTATGTCTCCCCTGTACATGGTAGCCATGTCTTCCCAGTGATAAATCCCATAAAAATGTACCATATCACATCTGCTACAATCTCCCTGTAATACTCTTTGATAACATGTGATGGAAATCCCCTCAGAAAAGAAAGGACTTCTACTTTCTTACCCCTAACCACCATCCTATTAGCATTCTATTAAGCATTCTATTAAGGAAAGTCCCAGAGATATTCTAATCCCCTCCACAATAGTAACTAGGATCCTTATATGCACTCTAGAGTCTAAACTTGATAGCTCCTGAAGATGGAGACCACCTCTTATTTATCTCCTGACTCTTGATTATGAACATATTGTTGAGGAAATCAAGTAGGATTAGAAAGGATTGGATTTATGTTTAATCCTTATTGATTTATGTCAATCTAGTGACATCTATTATAAAACCTAGGGAATTATGAGGAGTAGGCTGCCTTTCCTGGAAGTAGTCAGGACAGAAAGATTGCCACCAGCAATGGACTCAGAAGTTATATGGAAGATGGCTCTCCACTGCTCAATACAGACAATGTGGGACAGTAGTTAGGAGTATGGACTTTACTGCCAAACACCTCAGTTTACATGCCAGCTTCACTCTCAGTAGTTCTACAACCTTAGAAAGGCCATTTAATCTCAATGTGTTTCAATTTTCTTATCTGTTAAGTGAGATAATAATCATTGAGATGAATAGTGTGTTAAAGTGAGTTCATACAGGTAAATCATTAGACCATTACCCCTAACATTGCAAGATATTCACCAGTGTTCTTTTCATTGGGATTGGGGTATCAGCTACCACAGAAAGAATATTTTCAGGTAAACCTTCTGAACCAAATCCCATTTCTGGCTTTTTTCAGTTCTCTGGCAGGTCTCTCTTTCTCCAGCCTTTCTCTTCCCAGTACATGCTCCACGGAGTTTCCAGGACTATCTTTCTAAAATGAGATCTGATGGGGCTTCTGGCTGGCTCAATAGGTATATTGGGTGACTCTTGATCTCAAAATTGTAAATTTGAGCCCTGTGTTTGGTATAGAGATTACTCAGAAATAAAATCTTTCAAGAAGGAAGGAAGGAAGGAAAGAAGGAAGATCAGACATGTCTTCTTCAAGGACTCTCATAACTCATCTCCACAGAACATCTTTCAGCTCCTAGCACATGATGGCATAGTTTGATCTCTGTCATGACTCCACCTTCATCCTCCATCAATTCCCACCTCTCCCTTGTAACAGATTCCAGAAACACTGACGTTTTAAGCTTCCCCACACCCAGTGTTGTCTCATGCCTCATGCCTATACTGCGCACTCTTGTCTCTAGCTCCTTCTTCTCCACCCAACATAACCTTTATCCTGCCTGTGTGAAGCTCCTATTACTCCTTCAGAGCCCATTTGAGGTGTCACTTCATTAGAAAAGCTGACTTAAATGCTAGTAAGGGCTGAATTGTGTTCCCCAAAATTCATATGTTGAAATCCTAGCCCCCAATATCTCAGAATGTGACTCTATTTAGATATAAAGCCTCCCAAAAGTTAAGCTTTTAAATCAAGTTTTGATTAAGTCAAAGTGAGATAATTAATGTAGGCCCTAATATGCTGGAGGCCAGCTCCAGCAGGTCCCAGGGTCCCTGAGGGAAGGACGGTCTCGGCGACGGAGGGATGAGGGAGCCACGAGAATCTTTCTGGTCACCAGGCAGGCATCTCTGCTCTGACTGGGGCTCAACTTTATTTTATAATGAAGTGTTTGGGGGATGGCATAGAAGTCGAATTTGCCTTAGACTATGATTTCTGATGACAAACTTCTTTGATATGTAAGAATTTCCCAGAACATAGATTTGTAGAAGACTCATGCATAGCTTTTATCAATAGTGATTGAGGTAGGTGATTTAGACGCTTATCCTATGGGGAAGGAAGGTATCTTTAGCACACAAGACAATGTTTTTAGCACAAAAAGGGTGAAGTTAGTTCTTTGTGAGCAGGGTCAATAGCTTGTTTGCTTAAGGAGAAGTATTAAGAAAAACAGGTCTTTCAGGAAACACAATGTTTGCTCCCATAATCACAGAAGAAGAAGTTCCTCAATAGGTTCCTTCACAGGGTGCAATCAGCATATTCAAAGCCAGAATAAGTCACTCCGAATACCGAATACCGATCACAAGATACCTTGGGGGTCGGTGCTCCAAGCAGAAACAATTGGGTGGGGGTGGATATCTGTCCTTAACTCTAAATTAGGCTCTTTGTCTCAGGGCCAGGTTCAATTGTAACTTTTGTGTTCTTAGCCCCCTTTAGGATCTAAGTCTTGGATCTGCAAGGCCCATAGGAAGAGCCTTTTGACAATCATCCACAATGCTTTCATCTAAAATCTCTTTTGAAAAGGCAGGAATATGCTTTACCTTATGAGCAATCTGTGTGGGGAATATCGACCTGATTTGGAATATTGTGAGGCTTGGTCAATACCAACAGGCTCATTTCCAACATGAGCCAGTAGTAGCAGAAGGAGATACCAGTTTTCCTTTCTCATGGCAGGAGCTGTGCAAACGCTGCCATTTCCTCACTGTGACTGTCATCCAGTGAGGCTGGTGTGGCTCCCAGCACTAATCCAATCTGACTGGTGTCCTTGTAAGAAGAAATTTGGAGGGGCGCCTGGGTGGCTCAGTAGGTTAAGCATCTGACTCTTGATCTCGGCTCAGGTCTTGATTTCAGGGTCATGAGTTCAAGCCCCACATTGGACTCCACACTGGACATAAAATCTACTTTTTTTTTTAAAAAAAGAAGAAGCTATTTGGACACACAGAGGGACACCATTCATGTGTGTGCACACATAGGAAAGATCACATGAGGACACAGAAAGAAGTCGAATCTGCAAGCCAAGGAGAGAGACTTTAGGAGAAACTAAACCCGCCACCATCCTGATCTTGGACTTCTAACCTCCAGAACTCAGAGAAAATAATTTTTTATTGTGTACGCCACTCGGTCTGCAAATAGTGAAAGTTTCACTTCTTCCTTGCTGATTTGGATGCCTTTTCTTTCTTTTTGTTGTCTAATTGCTGAGGTTAAGCCTTACAGTACTATGTTATACAGTAATGGTGCGGGTGGACATCCTTGTCTTGTTCCTGACCAAAGGGGAAAGACTCTCAGTTTTTTCCCACTGATGATGATATTAGCTGTAGGTCTTAGCATATATGGCCTTTATGATGTTGTAGTTTGTTCCATCTATCTCTACTTTGTTGAGGATTTTGCTTTTTTGGTTTTTTAATCAAGAATGGATGCTCTATGGATGTCTGGGTGGCTCAGTTGGTTAGATGTCTGACTCTTGGTTTAGGCTCAGGTTATGATCTCACCGTTCATGGGTTTGAGCCCTGCAGGGGCTCTGCACTGACAGTGTGAAGCCTATTCTTGATTCTCTCCCTCTTCCTCTCTGCCCTTCCCCCACTTTCTCTCTCTCTCTCTCTCAAAATAAATAAACTTTAAAAATAATGGATGCTGTATTTTGTCAAATGCCTTTTCTGCATCTATTGAGAGCATCATATGGTTCTCATCCTTTCTTTTATTAATGTGGTGTGTATCACACTGATGTGGAAATATTGAACCACCCTGCAGCCCAGGAATAAATCCCATTTGGTCATGGTGACTATACTGTTGGATTCTATTTGCTAGTATCTTGTTGAAATTTTTTGCATCCATGTGCTTCAGGGCCTGTAATTCTCCTTTTTAGTGAAGTCTTTGTCTGGTTTTGGAATAAAGGTAATGTTGGCTTCATGGAATGAGTTTGGAAGTTTTCCTTCCATTTCTATTTTTTGGAACAGTTTGAGAAAAATAAGCATTAACTCTTCTTTTTTTTTTAAATGTTTTATTTATTTCTAGGAGAGAAAGAGAGAGAGACAGCGTGAGCAGGGGAGGGTCAGAAAGAGAGGGAGTCACAGACTGAAACAGGCTCCAGGCTCTGAGTTAGCAGTCGGCACAGAGCCGGACACGGGGGCTTGAACCCACGAACCGTGAGATCATGACCTAAGCGAAAGTCGGATGCTTAACCGACTAAGCCACCCAGGCGCCCGCGTTAACTCTTTTTAAATGTCGGTTAGAGTTCCCCTAGGAAGCCATCTGGCCCAGGACTCTTGTTTGGTGGAAGATTTTTGATTACTGATTCAATTTCTTTGCTGGTTCAAATTTTCTATTTCTTCCTCTTTCAGTTTTGGTAGTTTGTGAGTTTCTAGGAATTTGTCCATTTCTTCCAGATTGCCCAGTTTGTTGCATATAATTTCTCATGGTATTCTCTTACAATTGTTTGTATTTCTGTGGTATTGGTTGTGATCCCTCCTCTTTCATTTGTGATTTTATGTATTTGGGTCCTTTCTCTTTTCTTTTTGATAAGTCTTGCTAGGGGTTTATCAATTTTGTTAATTCTTTCAAAGAACCAGCTCTTAGTTTCATTGATCTGTTTTTGTTGTTGTTTCTATATAATTTATATCTGCTCTAATCTTAATTATTTCCCTTCTTCTGTGACTTTATGCTTTGTTTGCTGTTTATTTCTAGCTCCTTTGCTGTAATGTTAGGCTGTGTATTTGGGACCTTTCTTGCTTCTTGAGATGGGTCTGAATATACTTCCCTCTTATGACTGCCTTTGCTGCATCCCAAAGGTTTTGGACTGTGATTAATCACTGAATTCTACTCCTGAAATCAACATTGCACTGTATGTTAACTAATATTTAAATTTAAAAAAGGTAAAGAGGATAGCTTACACAGGAAAAAAAAAAAAGCCACCCAGTCTGTGGTATTTTTTGTTATGACAACTTGGGCAAACTAATAGAATAATCTTGGTTTGGTTTTTCAACATAACACATGTGCCATCTATTACATGAGCAGCTCCTATCAGGCAGGGCTCAGAGACACTCTATTCTTCACTCTAAATCCCATGTGGCCACTGTAAACATGTGTTAATAGGTATCACAGTCAAGAACTTCTCCATTTTTCCCACCAAAAGACCTGCTGGAGGCACATGAGCATATGTTTATCATTGGTGCCTGGGGATATATTCTCCTCCAAAATTATATTATTTTTGATGCATTCTACTCTTTTGAATGATTAGCTTTAAAAATGCTTTAAATTTTAAATTATTGGTTAAAATGACTTAACTGGTTACAATTCCCTGAGAGTCAAACTGGCTCTCTAAGGACATTTGCCATGGTGTCCTATGGCTCTTAGTGCCTCCCATTTGAGGACATGTTTTTGAGTGTGAGAGTTTATGGACAAGAAGTCCCAGGGGGCAGGAAGAATGGAGGGGTAGGGGGATATACCAGGAACTGTTTTGGTTTGTGTTTTTTTTTTTTTTTTTTTTGGGGGGGGTGCTTTGTTTTGTTTTGTTTCTCTGAGCCAGGAACTGTTTATGGACAGCATAAAGTGGAAGGAATCTAAGATTACCTGGAAACTAAGACTGATACACAGGACAATACTGAGAAGTTAGGAAATCTCCAGTAGTTGGCAGGCACTGGGCTTGGGAATAGTTGCCAGAAAATGGAAAATGTCTTTTACAAAAGAGACAGGGAAGGTGTTATGATACCCACAGATCTGAGGTACAGATCAGTAATCTGTGACCAGGGAAAACTAGATGTCGACCACTCAGAGAAAGTAGGTGACATTGCTAATCTGTAAAGTGTATAAATTAATTATTATACCATAGGATTCTCCTAGAGTTAATTGAAAATTTATGTAAAAGGGCTTAGCACATATTAAATGCAAAATAAGTAGATATAATCACCATTATTATTATCCCTTGAATATTCATTATTACCCCCACAAATACTCAGAAGGGAATTGCCCCACTAGAAGTTACTGTAGTCACATATAAAGAACATAGTCTCTTTGAAAAAAAGAACTTAGAATACTGAGCCCTAAATAACATGAAAGACAAATTTTCATCTTGAATAGAAATGATTTGGGGAAGAGTGAAAGGCAAGAAAAATGGTACAGATTGCCATTTGTGAAATGGCTTGAAAATTTCGGACACTTAGTTTAATAAATGGAAAAACATCCATGCAATAACCATGATTTTATGGGCATTAGTATTTGTTTGGCACTTGTAAACATTTTCTTGTTCAATCACAAACCCTATGGGGTAGGTATTACTATCAGAGAACTGTTCAGACCCCATCAGAATCACTGCCCTTATCAACCTCAGTAGTTTACTCAGTCTCCACATTAGCAACTGGAGCTGTGACCCAAGCTGAACAATGGGACCCAACCTATTAACAATCCAATAATTTCTACCCCAAGTTAGAGCAAAGAGTGACCCACTTCCTCATCCTACCTTCTGTTACAGTCCACAGAGCAGCTTAGTATAAGATGCCTTAAATGACTGGGCATTGGGTCAGATTCAGCCCGAGGTCCAATGACACTCTGCAGCTTTATAGCAGCCTGGCTTGGACAAGCTACATCATCTCTGGAAGCCTCAGTTTCCTCACAGCTAAATAAGGATGATAATAAGAGTATCTTCCACATGAAGTTTACTTTTTCTCTAATGACATTAGACAATATGGTTGGCACATAATAAGTAAAATTTTTAAAAGGTAATTGTTATTGTAATCTGTATGTATCCAGAACTTTTCAGCATCAAGCCCCAGAACACAAAGATGCAAAACATCTTTGTGATTGCATGACTCACCAAAAAGTGAGTCAGAACTCATTTCCAGGTGGCTCCAGCTAACACCTATTTTAATTGCCTTTAGAGTAGATACCTCCCAGGTTAAAAGAGTTGCCTGAGATCTTACATAGACTCCTGGGTCAGATATTGTTATGAAAGCCAGGTGGTCAATTACACAATTATTTTAAAATCTTGCTCACACTCTCCTTCACCCATGGCAATGTTGAAGCTGTAAATATCAGGCAAGAGAACACAAGATTTTAACAAGAAGGTGTGAACCTCATGGTGACATTTCCTGCGTGTTTCTAAATTAGGGATTAAAAGCCATGCATCCATTATGGGCTTCAGAAATTGAGAAATCCCTCTGGATATCCCTGGCACTATTACACAGCTCACTTCCTCTTGCTCCATCATTTATCATGTTATTTCTGGTCAGCTTTCTGTGTTTGTTTCCCAAGTGCCATCTATGCAGTTAGCACACATGCAGGATCTTCAGAGGAATGCAGGGCAAACAAAGGAAGAGAAGATGGGTCCAGGGAACAAAAGTGACCTGTGCAAAAAGAAAGCCAAACAGAGACATATGGAGTTCATCATGGAAGAAGCAAAACTCCCCAAACCATGTAAATGTGTGTGAGTGCTGAGGGCACATCTGAAGCAACTGTTCTATGTGCCTTGTAAATTATTTTGTGGTTTCTGCAGACTTTCTTCTGGGTAATGGCATTGAAGCACCACCTAAGCCAATCCCAGCTTAGCTCTTGGAAAGTGATGTGTAGAGACATTTCTGCACACTGAAGAACATGACTTTATACCAGTTTCATTAAAACATGAATACAGGGAGAGTTGCTATACACAGATGTATCCTTGCACAGTTGGACTGGATCTCCACTGCATGAATCAGCTGGACATTTCAGGGGGAAAATCAGTCTAATGATTGACAATATGTAGACAAAATAGTTGATGGAGTTAATGTTTCTCTTTTTAACATCAGGTGAACACAGATTTAGTCCAAAGGCTTTTATTAAGTTACTTCAAGTCATGTAACACTGTGCCATTCTGCCCTCAAGGAAGAGGCTGTAATGAAGGAGACCCAAGTCAAGCACACAGTCACCACATGGAGAGTGAGCAATCACACTGTAATTACAAGCGTGTGTTGGGGGTGACTTGGGGAGTGACTGCTGGGCACCTTAGGTCTCCTTCCATATATACGAATCCATCAAAAGTAATAAGAGAGGGAACACTGGCCAGAGAATGCACCAATGCTCAACATTTTTCCTTTGAAGCCAGAACTCCTCTGACCTCAGGAATCATTGATTTGCTGTCAAGCCACAGAGGTGTCACACAAGGGTCAGCAAAGACGACTCCAGGGGAATGTTTTCTTACTTGGTAAATTTATCAAGACCAGGAAACTGAAATAATCCTAGGGCTCCACGTGGTCTTATGCATTCCCCTTTCACCTGCTTCCCCTTTGAAAGTAAATCTATAGCAGACATTAAATAGGTCAGCGGGTTGGGGAAGGGAAGAGATGGGTTAGCCTGGGTTTCATCTCTTGGAACAGGTTTTAAGGACTTCCTAGCTAATACAAAGGCTAAATTCAGAACCATTTTCCAGTGTAATTCTAAGGGGTTCTATTAGGGTTTGAAGCTAGTTTAGAGGTCAAGGCTGGGATACACATGAATATAGCACAGCAAAATTTGGCCAGGGGGAGAAAAAAAAAAGCACAGAACAATTATGTTGAAAGTGATCACATGATGAATTATCAGCAGAATAACAGGTAAGACAAGAATACCAAGGTGTGTGATAGCAGGAACTGTGTCCACAGGAAAATGTGTGAGAAATTAATAGGAAATCTCAGTGAATCCGGAACTGAAGTGCTCTGTGGAAGGTTTGGGGCTCTGACTAAGTGTTTCCAAACCTCAGACCATAAATTGTTGTACATAGAAAACTCAAGACATGAAAAATAAGTCAGAGAATGACCCATACGAAGAATCACATACTCACTCTGTTCCCAGGCCATATATAAAATTAAGCCCTATGGATTCCATTTAGTAAGTCTAGAATCAAGGGCCTATCACATGCACAAACCTATGTTACTATGGGGAACAATGGAAAAGAAGGTCTCTGACTCTCAGCTGTTTAAAATCATATCTCTGTCAGACTTCCTAAGTGGCCATCCCAGAATAACAGATCCTAATGGAAAAGTGTTGAACAAGATTAATCTTCTAGTCTCAGAGCATGATTAAATTATTTTTGTAGCCTTAAGGTTTTAACCTTCAATGTGAGACAGTTACTCTTTAAAGGCAATAGTTCTTCCTCTCCATCCTACTTAAGAATGTAACATCAAATTTCTAGCAGGTGGGAGAGGCCTGCCAAGCCAGCTCTGAATTGGTGTGGACCACTCATCCTTTTAACTGCACTGAGGCCGTGATCCTCAAGAAATGTTAATTTCTCATCTTGAGGGCGGGGAGGGGGTGATGTCGCCAACTGTACGAGTCATATAACATCTTCCAGCCAAACAAATCTCCCCAAAATGTGCTGCATAGGTATTTCGCAAAATTAGCATTCCGTCATGAAACTTGGGAAACACAGGGTTAAAACAAGTTAAAATGTTTCTTAAGTATTTGTTCTGAGTCATTCAGTAATAGATATTGTGAATCTCTAAGCAGAGAATGTAACATTTTTCAATTTTATTTAACCATGGAACTTTTTCCTCATAGAAATGATTTCAAGGACAAGTGCTCCATGGAACACATTTGGACGCATAGTGTGTTAGGGGCCTGTATCCCAGAATATGCTCTCCTGCAGATTTTGTGCATGCACACAAAGGGTGGGCTTCAAAATGATCTCAGATGAGCCAGGCCCCTGGCAATCCTATGCTACCACGAGAAGTTTTCCTTATTATGAAAATGTCCGTGACTAATATTCATTATATTTTCCCCAAATACTATTTCTCGTGGTCACAAGATTTCCTTTCTATTCAGACCTCTTGTTTGGGTGTGATGAGGAAGCAGAGTTTGGTCTCCTGGGATCTGTCCTCAGCTCCGTGTCAACATGTTGCTTTATGTCACGTTTAGCTGAGCAGCCCGCTGGGAACAATTCTTCCTTTTCCTCTGAGGGGAGTGATGGGGTCTAGGATGCAGATTCAGTCTTTAGTAGAGCTGCTGGGCACGGAGAAAAGCATGGTCCCAAGCCTCGGACTGCTGAACCCCCAGTTTTAAAATGGAGTGTGGATTCCAAGGGAGAGGCCACTGGTGACTCAGCCCCTCCCATTACCAGCGCTGGAACAACTCCAAGGGCATATTCCAGACGGTGGTTCAGTATCTTCCACACAGGAGACAACACATGAGGTTTAGTCAGCCTTCGTCCCAAGTCCTCCTGCTGAAATGACAATGGCAATGGGAGGCAGGCACGCTTCTGGCAGGGAGCTATGGCTCCTTCCCAGTTGGCAGCTGTGGTACTTCCATCTTCAGTGAGGACTTTGCCAATATAAGAAATGCAGAATCAGGTCCCAAAGAGTCAGATGGGTTCACTCCTGGTTTCTATCATCTTCTTGGAAATGTGAAGGCTGGAAACCACAACCCATCTGTTTTTAAGTTCTCTTGTTTAAAACAATACCTTTTCCAAACATTAAGTGAGAAGAATAGACAGAAACATGAATATTCTATAAGCCGGATATCTGCAAGTGGCCTGAACTTGAGCACAGATGTCCACCTGGAGGCCAGAAAGGGTGATCCACAGGTAAGAGAGGCCATTCCCACCGGGACTAGAGCAGCTGCATAAACACCCTGAGCTTCTCCATGGAACTCACAGAGCCTGGTGAAAGTAAATGCATGAAGTCATGCTGGCAAACTGTGTGTCACCCTCAAGTAATTAGGACCCTTGCCCAGCCACCTCCCAGACCCAGCCTAGCACACCCACAGGTGTGTTGTCCTTCTCCAGCTGGCATAACAAGCCCATGCCAGCTCTGAAGCCAAAACAGCCCAGGGCCATCCAAGAGTAATATGGCCAGGCCATAGAAACCAAGCCAGGAAGAGGAGGGAAGGCTCTCCTCTGCAAAATGAAAATAAATTGCAAAATGGCATTGTGTGTGTGGTTGCCCTGGAGAAGAAGGATCTGGAGAGAAGGAAGATTAGAAAGTTGTCAGAGCTCTTCAGTGAGATTTCTTTCCACAAAGCCAGGTGGTCCCAAAACAGAACCAGTGTTAATTGCGGCTGGGCTGCAATAAACAAGGGAAAGAACTGGCTGCAAGGCTTGCCCAGGTCCCAGACCCTCTTGTGAACTTCCAGAATGCCAGGGAGATACATCCTTCAGCAGTTTTGAGGCTGCTTTTCCTTTTACATTATCTCGTCATTGAAATAGGTGGAATTGGGGCGCCTGGGTGGCTCAGTCGGTTAAGCATCCGACTTCAGCTCAGGTCATGATCTCATGGTTCGTGGGTTCGAGCCTCACGTTGGGCTCTGTGCTGGCAGCTAGCTCAGAGCCCGGAGCCTGTTTCAGATTCTGTGTCTCCCTCTCTCTCTGACCCTCCCCTGCTCATGCTATCTCTATCTCTCTCTCAAAAATAAATAAAACATTAAAAAATTTTTAATGAAATAAGTGGAATTTTTTAACTCCACTTTGTAGATGAGGAAACTCAGGACTGAAGAAGTGTGGTATTTCATGTTTGCTCCATCCATCACTGAGGAAGCCAGGATTCAAGTCCCTGATTCTCCTACCACATCATTTGTGTTTTGTTCATCCCTTAATGGCCCGGGCCACAAAAGCCTTCAGTTGAGCAACCTGATCATTCCTGTTTGCAGGAGCCAGTTGGAGGAGGGCAGGAACATTTCTCCCAGAATCTATTTAGAATGTAGCTTCTTTTGACTCATTCTGTTCTTATCCCAACTCTTCATCAGTTAGGCTCGGGGAGGACAAGCAGCATTTGACGGTGCAGGAGGCCTGAGTGGGAGGCGGGAGGTATGCAATAAGGTGAGTGGGAGCAGATGGAATTACTTCATCCCCACTTGCTTCTGTCCCACCCTCCCCTGCATGCCCCGCCCCAGTGACTCTACAAGTCATGTTCCTCCAAAATCCCAAGAAAGGGTTTGTGGGTGCACCTTGATAAGGCCAACGAGAACCTAAATAGTTGTACTGCTAAACTATACAAAGTCAGACCTCTGTATTCAGATCATTCTGGATGGCCAAATGGCCTGGTGATAATCATTACACGTTTAGAATATTTTTGGCAATATTTTTTTGTGAGAAAAAAGCTATATTTGCCTCTGTGTCCCATCTTGTGCCCTTACTGACACCTATCTGAGATATTGCAGAGCTTAGCAACATTACAGATATACATACACTTGGCATTTGGTGGCATTAAGAGCTGTTAGTGTACAGCACAGCAATGACCTTTTGTCGCGTTGGAACACAGCTCCAGTTTATGTTCTATGTGGCTGACATGCCTCATTTCATCAATTGAAGTCTGCTGCTCCCTGCTCTGTCACTTGTAACTACTTCTTCTCTTTATCTTCCAAACACCTCTCTCTTGCCCTTGTTCTTTTGAATCAATCTCTTCTGTCTTGCCCTATCCATTCTTCCCCACTTCTGCATGCTTACTTTCATTTAGGTACAAATGTTGTTCTCTACTATTAACAACTAATCGCAGTTGGTTTCAGACTACATAGAAAACAGACCAATCGTTGGTACACAAATAGAAAATATCATGATCCTATGCGTTCATTAGCAAACAACCCAATTCAGCAAAAGTTCATCGGGTGCCCACCAGTCACTGAGTGCCTGTGAGGGAAACACGATAAATGATAAATGAGACAGAAATTCCAGCTGCAACGTGTTTGAACATTTAATGGCAGAGAGGAATCCAGTTTCCCATCATTGCTCCCCCATCCCAAGAAGGCTTAATCTTTGCCTGGCATACACACAATAGGTGCTCAATACATGCTTGAATGAAATAAATATCCAGCCTCCACTAATACTGATTTAAGACCCTGAAAGTTTTCCAAAAGATGGATTATAAAAAGACATGATTGATTGAACATAGAGAAAGAGACAAAGGACTTTAAAGGAAAGTAGTTATAAACTTTAAACAAAAATATTACACAGATAAGTCATCTTCAGTGTTCCTCCTTCCTCCAATCCCTCAGGCTGTCTGGCTGGCTGACACTAGAGAAGGAGATGTCTTGCAAACAGAGGTGCAAGGTCACTTTATGAGCTAACCCCTCCTCAGGCCCTCAGACTAACTTTCACCCAATATCTGGACAGGATGGATTCATGAGTAGGGGATTAGAGAGAAGCAAAACTCATTCAGTTCCTTAAGCCACACACTCCATCCCTGTTAGAGACACCAGATGCCAGGTAAAGGAGGCACTGCAGCCCACAACTGCTCTTCAGGAGCCTGGTTCTGAACCTTCAGGAGCCTGGTTCTGAACCTCAAATCTTATTCTGCCCTGCCTCTGACCCCTTGACTATCAACCTTGCTGTTTGCTCACCTGTTGCCATCCTTGACTCCCCATGCACTTGATACATGAAGCCAATACCACCCCAGCCCCACAATTACCTTGTGTCGTTCACATCAACAACTCCGTTCTCTTTAATTTAATTAATTGTGTCATTCACATCAACAACAACTTTCTCTTTAATTAATATTTTCACAGTTCAACTCTGTTTCCTAAAGCCTGCCTACTTTGGTGCTCTCTCTGCAAGTAAGTGCCTTTCTTCTCACCTGAGTGACCCAAATAAAACCAGCCAAGGACATCTAAGAGGGCACAGACAAGGCATTATATTTGCAGACAGCCCCCCACACTTTAGTCAGAGGGAGATATGGTACTGGGGCAAGCTGTCCAGGCTCTTAAACTGGGAATGAGAAGTGAATTATCTGAGAGGAAACAACCCCTTCCTTTGCCCACCTCCTCATTCTTTCTTTGCACCCCATGCTATCTGGGATCTCATTCAGACACCATACATCTCTCTTTGCATTTTGGTTCAGCCCTAAAACAACCTGAGAGACCAGTGGAGGTCAGTTGTGTAAATGAAAGATGGTCAGGAATGCAGAGAAAGATACCCAAAGGTGGTCAGAAAGGAAAGGAAATGAAGAGACTGGGTAGAGATAATCCATAGAAATGCAAAGTAGTCACTCTTGGGTATTGCCAAGGACAGCCAGCTGGGAGAGTGAGAAGAAAGAACAATAGGGAGCAATTAAGGGAACGAAGAGATAGCAATTGGGGATGGATATCCCCCTGTTCGACTACCATCTCCTAGGTATCTGTTTCAGGAACAGGTACCCTTAGAAAAGGGGATATTTTAAAAAGAAATGTAAAGGGGAAACCAGGGACCCAGGGGAGTGGAGAGAAAAGCTATTCAGTGATCTTTGTTTCAGGTCCTCTGGCACAGGAGAAAGAGAAAGGATTCCCTCTGAGTCACAATAAGGAAGCTGGCATTTGGTGTAACTTTGCTCATGCCTTGTCCTCAGAAATTTAAAAGCCCAGATGAAGACCCAAATGAAACAAAACAAAACAGTATAGCCATGATGTCCAAAGACTTCATTGGATCCTAGAAAGAATTCTATTTCTTGGATAGATATATACATCTATTCACATGAAGCTCAGATGAGGACCAACCTGAGTTATCTGAAACAGGTTTTCATTCTAGACCTGAACGGTGTGCCACTGGGATATTGTCCCTCATGTGCTTCCTGAGGCTCCTCTTAGGAACCAGCTATGTCGTTAGATGCAGGAAATTCAAGAATGAACAAAATACTCTTATTTCTGCCTTTGAGGGCCTTAACTTTTGGGGGGACCTGGAAGATAAGAGAACTAGAGAGAGGATACCCAAAATTCTTTCAAATTCCATTTTTGTAGCCAAGTAAGAAGTGCCAAGGGAAAAAATATGAAACTAGTTTTGTTACAGTCTCTTTTTTCACTTATTAAAAAATCAATCCATGATCCATAGTTTCAGTTACTTGATGTAAAGTCACGCTTACCAAATGATGGCTTTTATCTTAAATACACACACATACACACACACACACACAAACACACACACTAGCCATCAGAAGTTATCACATACATGAATATATGACTTCCAAGTACTGCATAAATCTGAAAGAGGCTCTTATTTTATTGTATTGTCCTAACTAATATTATCAGGATGTTTCCTGACCCCACAAATTTTTATGCCTGATCAATATTGCTTGTTACTACTATTTTCACTCACACCTCCTAATCAAGTCAGAATATGTCCACTCTTCTCCAAACTAAAATGTGAACCTTTATTTCAGATAATGCCTGACTGCTAGGAGTTATATCAGTCAGACATACTGATTTAGAGACCTAAAAAGGATGCAGAAAGATGTAAACAGGAGTAAAGCAAGAGATATATGACTTGGTACATATTTTGGAGGGCTGGCAGATAATCTATTTTACACTAACCAAAGTAAACCAAAGCCACACATGTTAAAGAATTGAATTGTCAAGAATTCACATCAATTTTCCAATGCATATCAGAGATCTGCTAAGATGAGAAATAGTGATCTTGGTCTTCATGGTTAAAGAACATGTAAAATGCAGAGCACTAAGAATAATGACAAAGACAAAATCACTGAAATTCAGGAAGGGAGGCAGTTAGAACAGAAGTTTAAGGCACTGTTTTTCTCTTTCTTCTTTTTAAACAGTGTTTATTTACCTTGAGTCAAAGAGAGAGTGCTGCAAGGGAGGGGCAGAGAAAGAGGGAGAGAGAGAATCCCAAGCACAGAGCCCAATGTGGGGCTCAATCTCACAAACCATGAGATGATGACCTGACTTAAAATCAAGAGTTAGATGCTTACCTACTGAGCCACCCAGGTGCCCCAAGAGCACTGGCTTTGCCTCTCAAGAGGCCCGGGGTTTGAATACTGCTCTACTGTGTATTTGACATGTTAATGTTTATGTAGGCAACTTAAAAACTTTCTGAGCCTTATTTTCTTTAATAATATTTCATAGGATTGTTGTGAATATGATATGAGACCATGTATATAAAATGCTAACCCAATGCCTCACAAGTAGACAGAAACTCAACATATGATGGTGATTATCTACAAAATCTTTTCTTGATAAAGCATTTTAGAATATGTTATATGTATTTATATACATGCAAAAATATAAAATGCATTTAATGTATTTAAAATTCTAAAAACTTTGACAAAAAGGTACCAACACTGAACCACCAAAGTCTAAAAGCTGTTCTAATTTATAATTTGTTTCTAATTGATAACAATGGCTTTTCTAAACAGTGGATACAACTTTAATATATACATGCTTAAACATGTAACTTTCCCTTTAAGCAATTCTTAGCTGTATCTCATAAATTTTTATATGTTGTCTTTTCACTTTCATTTAGTTCAAAACATTTTCTTAATTTCCCTTGTGATTTCTTCTTTGATCTGGATTACTTAGAAATGTGTTGTTTAATTTTCAGAAATTTGGGGCTTTCTCAAATTTCTGTTGTTGCTTTCTAATTTAATTTTATTGTGGTTGGAGAACATACTTTGAGTAACTTCAATCCTTTTATAGTAATGGAAATGTATTTTAAGGCTATCACATGGTCTACTCTAGAGAATGTTCCACATGCATTTGAACGAATGTATTTGCTGCTGTTGGATAAAGTATTCTATAAATGTCAGTTATATCATGTTGGCTAATAGGGTTTTTCAAATATTCTATGTCTTATTAATTTTCCATAAACTTATTCTATCGATAGCAAAGGGCTTGAAATTTTGAACTATAATTATTAAGTAATCCACATCTTCTTTCAATTTTCTGTTTTTTTTCCTTTTTCTTTTTTTTTTTTTTTTTTTTTTTNCTCTTATCATTATGAATTGTCCCTGTTTATCTCTACTAATATGGGTTTCTAAAAGTCTATTTTGTTTGATACTAACTAAATATAGCCACTTCAACTCTCTTTGGATTACTGTTTGTATGATATATCTTTCCTATTCTTTTATTCTCAATCTGGTTGTATATTTAAATTTGGAGTGTGTCTCTTACAGTCAACATATAGTGGAATCATTCTCTATATCCAGTCTGATAATCTCAATGTTTTTATTGAAGTATTTAGCTTATTGATATGATTGGATTGTGCCTATCATTTTGCTGTTTGTTTTCAATATGGCTCTGTTCTTTTACTACTGTGTTTTGGGCTAATTGTTTTTGATATATCATTTTAATTCCTCTGTTGATTTGGAGGTTTTATGGTTATTTTCTTAGGGTTCCCTCTAGAGATTAAAATATACATCTTGATTTATTAATTTAACTCATGCTAATACCAAATTTCACCAGATATAGTACCTTTGTTCCCATAAAGCTCCATTTTCTCCCCTCTCCTTTGTACTTGTCATATATATTACATCTACATTAATGTTATAAACTCAGTAATACAGTGTTATAATTAATATTTTGTACAATCTGATTATTTTTTAATTGAGAAAAGAAAAAGAAAACATATATTTATACATTCCTTTATATTTACCCACATAGTTACCTTTTTCAGTATTCTTCATTTCTTCCTATGAACTTACTTTATGATATTATTTTCTTTCATTTCCTATTTCTTTTTTTTTTTTTTACAAATAGTTTATTGTCAAATTGGTTTCCATATAACACCCAGTGCTCATCCCCACAAGTGCCCTCCTCCATGCCCATCTCCCCCCTCCCCTCCTATTTCTTTTTTTAAAATTTCTTTTTTCATTTATTTATTTCTGAGAGGCAGAGTAAGACAGAGTGTGAGCGGGGGAGGGGCAGAGAGAGAAGAAAACACAGAATCTGAAACAGGCTCCAGGCTCTCACCAAGCATTCAGCACAGAGCCTGATGTGAGCCTCGAACCCACGAACCATGAGATCATGACCTGAGCTCAAGTCGGATGCTCAACTGACTGAGCCACTTAGGTGCTCCTCATTTCCTATTTCTTGTAAGACTGGTTTGCTAAGAATAAATTTTCTCAGTCTTTGTTCACCTGGGAAATGTTTTTTTTTTCCTTGCAGGTTGATATCAGTGAGCAAAAATATATATATATTAGTGAACAAAAATCTGTGTAAAGATTTTAAATTTTATCAAATGCTTTATTTATTTATTTCTTTACTATTCATTTCTGAGAGAGAGAGAGAGAGACAGCACGAACAGGGGAGGGTAAAGAGAGAGGGTGACACAGAACTGGAAATAGGCTCCAGGCTCTGAGCTAGGCATCAGCACAGAGCCTGACTCGGGGCTCGAACCCACGAACCGTGAGATCATGACCTGAGGTGAAGCCTGACGCTTAACCGACTGAGCCCCAAAATTTTATCAAATGCTTTAAAAGCATACACACACACACACACACACACACACACACACACACACACACACCTCTAAATCCATTACAGAATCTTTGAACATTATTTTTTACCTCAACATAATATGTAAAAGGGTTTCTCTTAAAACTTTACATGTGAAAAAAGGAGATCCATAGTCTTATATATGTATACATGTGTACACACATTCTCTTTAAGAGAAAGAAAAATACCTGGTAAGAATGTGAATTAAATCAGACTTAATTTCTTACAAAGCTTATATAAAAGAATATTACATGAATCTTTATTTCATCTTAACTTTTAAAGGAGAGTTTATTGGAGATAGAATTCATGATTGACTATTTTATTTCTTTCCTCACCCTGCCTTCTGTTCTCCATTATTTCAGATAAGAATTGAGCCATTTGGGGCGCCTGGGTGGCTTAGTCGGTTAAGCGTCCGACTTTCGCTCAGGTCATGATCTCGCGGTTCGTGGGTTCGAGCCCCGCGTCGGGCTCTGTGCTGACTGCCAGTTCAGAGCCTGGAGCCTGTTTCAGAGTCTGTGTCTCCCTCTCTCTCTGACCCTCCCCTGCTCACGCTGTCTCTCTCTCTCTCTCCTAGAAATAAAAAAAAAAAAAAAAATGGAGCCATTAATTGCTTTGTTGTTCCCCAGTTTGGGATGAGTTGTTTTTCTCTTGCTACTTTCAAGATTTTTCTATTTGTCAATAGTGTTCAGTAATTTTACTATATGTGTAGATGGAGATTTTTATGTTATTTTACTTAGCGTTTGTTGAGGTTTGTGGAAGTGTAGATTTAAGTTTTGTATCAAATTTGTGAAATCTTCAGTCATTATTTCTTCAAGTATCTTTCCTGCTTCTCGTCTCCTTCTGGGATTCTCATTACATGTTAGTGTGTTTAATCTTGCCTCATAGATCTCTGAGGTTCTGTTCATATTTCTTCAATCTCTTCCTATTGTTTAGATTGGATACTTCCTATTGATCTATCTTCAAGTTCACTGATTCTTCTGTCATCTCAAATCTACCCATTTGTTTAACTTTTTATTTCAGCTATTGTGCTTTTAAATTCTATTTGAGGGTAATTGTCATCATACTTTAACTTTTTAAATATATTGTAAATACCACTTTGAGGTTTTTGTGTGCTAAATATAACATCTGGGTCTGCTCAGAGTCAGCTTCTATAGATCTTTGTCCCCTAAGTATAGGTCACATTTTCCTATTTCTTTGAATATCTCATGACAATTTTTGAAAACTGATATTTTATTCTTTTTCTCTTTTAATGTTTATTTTTGAAAGAAAGAAAGACAGAATGTGAGCAGGGAAGGGGCAGAGAGAGAGAGGGAGACACAGAATCTGAAGCAGGCTCCCGGCTCCTAGTTGTCAGCACAGGGCTCAATATGGGGCTCCAACCCATGAACCATGAGATCATGACCTGAGCCGAAGTCAGATGCTTAACCGAATGAACCACCCAGGTGCCCCTGAAAACTGACATGTTAGACCATATATTGTAACACCTCTGGATATTTTTTTCCAATGAGGTAGCTGTTGTGTTTAGTAATTAACTTGGACTTAATCTGCAGAATCTGTCTCCCTGAGATGTGCAGCTACTGATGTCTCTGCTCAATTTTTTTTTTAATTCTTATTTTATTTTTCTGCCTAGGTTCTTATAGGTTGTCCTATGTCTGCATGGATTACTAGCATGTCAATGATTCGTAAGAGGTTGTGCTCAAGAACTTTGAGCCTATAAGGCTTTTACCCTCTGCCGATAGATCTGTGCGTATGTTGAGGTAAGTATTCAAAGTTCAGGTAGTTTTCAAGTCTCCCTGGAGTTTTATTTTACTCTGGATCTTCCTGGGTGTCCTGTAAACATGAGCAGAGTTTCACATTAAGCCAGGGAGGTATGGAGAGCTTATCTAGCCTTTCTGTAATTCTCTCATTTCCAGCATCTCCTTGTTAAGTTTTTGGCTAGTCTATCATCTACCATAACTGGGACTCCAAATTCAGTTTAACAAAGCTATAGGAATTTGCCATTTATTTCTTATCACACATGTTACTTTTAGTGATAATGCTGCCAACAGTGGATTTTGGCCCTCCAGTCCAAATCAAGTCAGTCCCTTTGAAGCTGCTGTTTTTTCATAGGGTGTCATGCCTCGTAAGGCTACCTTACTAAGTTTTTGGAGTGGGTATGGGGGAGGAACAGTTCCAGGCAAGAAGGCTGTAGATACTTTGTAGACTCTCACTTTTCTCACCCAAATTTCTAGAAGTTTTTCATGAATAAACACTTCTAAATTTCTTGTTTGTCTCTGGTTGGTTTGCAGAGCCCTAAAACAGTTGTTTTTGATCATTTTTTTTGTTTTTCCCATTTTATACTTTTTTTGGGGAAGGGGAAAGATTTGTTGAACTCCTCATTTTGCTATAATGGAGTACTGACTCTGAATAAAACATTTAAGTCAATTGTTTCAACATGTATCAAGAGTGGCTGGTTTTTTTTTTTCCTTTCTGTTTGCCCTGTTCACTTCTCTTCAACAAATTTTAAACATTTTCTGCCAAAATTTTTTTGCTTTTTCATGATTTTACTCTAGTAATGAAAAAGATCTCTTAAAGATGACTATGAAAGTATCATGACATACATTTCTTTTTCTCATTCTGAGACTTTTCCTTATATATTTCGATTCACATAAAGTATACAATGGTGCTTGGATATCTGGAAGTGAGAGGTATTAACCATTTATTGTTTACTTCCTTTGACACAAAAGAACTCATGAAAATAAATGATTATTGTGTGCCAAATTTTAGTTGCACATTTTGACATGTGATTTCTTCAGTATAATAAAATATTCTATTAATTAAAACCTTATGCATACTGAAATAAATTTCACATAATTTGAACACAAACTCCACAAAAACAGAGACATGAAAATCATCACAAAATTATTGATCACTAGGAAAATATCAATTAACACCACAGTGAGATACTACCACATACCTGCTAGAGTACAAATCTGTGAAGCAACTGGGATTCTCACACATATCTAGTAGGTATTTAAAATAATATGACCACTTTGAATTGGATTAGGAGGAACTTAATGGAGGATCATGGGGGAGAAGAAGGGGGAAAATAGTGGGGGAGAGGGAGGGAGGCAAACCATGAGAGACTCTTGAATGCTGAGAACAAACTGAGGTCTGATGGGGGTGGGGGAGAGGGGAAGGGGGGTGATGGGCATGAATGAGGGCACTTGTAAGGATGAGCACTGGGTGTTATATGGAAACCAACCTGACATTAAACTATTTTTAAAAAAAGAGTTCAAACCATGCACTGTGGTCCACTGACAGTGTGGAGCCTGCTTGGGATTCTCTCCCCCTCCCCCCCACTTATACTTTCTGTCTCTTAAAAATAAATAAATAAACTTAAAAATTTTAGAAAGAGGAAAAAATATGACCACTTTGGAAAATGGTTTGGCAGTTTCTTCTAGTTAAACGTATAATTATCATGTAACCTACTCTTAGGTATTTGCCTAAGAGAAGTAAAAGCATAGGTCCACACAAAGACTTCTACAGGTATGTTTATATTATGTGTGTTCATAATAATCCCAAACTGATAACAACCCCCAAAATAATCAATCATAGAACATATAGACAAATTGTGATATATCTATACAATGGAATACTATTTAACAATAACAAGTCACAAACTATTTTACACAGTTATATGGAGGAATCTGAAAAACACTATCCTGAGGAAAAAAGACAATATACTGTGAGATTCTAATTATATGAAATTCTAGAATAATAAAAAAAAACAAACCTGTAGTAACAGAAAGGATATCAAGGGTACCTGGGCATGAGGAGGAGAGGATTATCTGCAAAAGAGCGTAAAGAAAATTTGAGAAGTGAAGAGGATGGAAATGCTCTATATCTTGACTAAAGTTGTGGTTATACAGGTCTATATATTTGTCAATACTTACTAAACTCTCTCTTTTTTTTTTTTTTTACAAATAGTTTATTGTCAAGTTGGTTTCCATATAACACCCAGTGCTCATCCCCACAAGTGCCCTCCTCCATGCCCATCTCCCCCCTCCCCCCCACATCCATCAGTCCTCAGTTTGTTCTCAGCATTCAAGAGTCTCTCATGGTTTGCCTCTCTCCCTTTCCCCCACCATTTCCCCCCTTCTTCTCCCCCTTGTTCCTCTGTCAAGTTCCTCCTAATCCTCCTATACGTGCAAACATATGATATTTGTCCTTCTCTGCCTGACTTATTTCGCTCAGCATAACACCCTCAAGGTCCATCCATGTAAACTATCCTTTTAATATGGTTGTTTTCTAGTATATGTGAACTATACTCAGCACAGGCGCTAGCACATAGTAACCATTTCACAAATGTACTGATGTTTGTGGTGAAATAACATTATATGTCAGAGACTCATTCTTTTTCCTGCCTGAAGAACTGGAACTGCAAATTCTCCAGTGGTTTCCCAGTCCTTTGAATATGAAAAACTAGGGTGTAGGGGCACTTACTTCACAAGGAAATGGCAGGCAGGTAAAGGCTTAGCAAAGATTAGGTTATGGGTTTTTTTGTTTTCGCTACTGCTACTGCTATTGCATTTTTATTTGTTTAATTTTGTCCTTGTGTTTTTGCTAAGTTGATGAGGCTTCTTGTACATGTCTTGAGAAAGGAGATACTGTGGTCAGTGGAAGTTTGAAACTTTAGGCTCTAGTCTGTCTCTGGAATCCTGCCCAAATTTGTTAACTCTTTGAGCTTCAGTTTTTAAAAAATGGTTGCTCTATGATCCCTAAGATCTCTTCCGATTTAAAACTTCCAGGTCTCTATGAACACACGTATTTATTGCAAATAATATCTGCAAAATAATTCAACTTCCACATTTTTTAATCTCTTTCTTTTAGTGCATTGTAATTTTGGACTCTCTCTGCTATACTCTTTTTGTCAACAATTAAAAACCTTATTTAATTATGTCCCATTTCCTCAGTGTGGCTAGGGAATAAGAAAGAATTCATTAATCTATTACGACTTAAAACAAAACAAAACAAAACCCTAAAAACTTAGTGGCTTGAAACAACAACATCTACTTTGCTCATGAATCTGCAGTTTTAGGGCTCAGTAGGGACAGCTCATCTCTGTCTCACTTGGCAGCAGCTGGGGGAGCTTAAAAGCTGGAATCCACGAAAAGATCCTCATTCACATGCCTTCTGCCTGGATTGGAAAGTTTCATTGGAAAGTTTCAGACAGCTGAAGGCTGGAACAGCTAGAGACCAGAGCATCTTTATGTCCATGTTTTCTCTCCACATGGTCTTTCCAGCATGGTGGTTTCAGAGTACTGAATTTCTCACATGTTGGTTCAGGATTCCAAATATGCATATGAGGGTGGAAGTGGGGGTAGGAGGCAGACAGAGAGAGAGTGAGCTCTGGTCAGAAGCTGTGTTGCCATCCTTACCTTTGTTTGAAAAGTCACATAGTGTCAGTTCTGCCTAACTGTGTTCATTAGAAGTGAGTCATTAAGGCTGCCCTATATTTAAGGGAAGGGGAATTAGATCCCACAGTTTGATGTTAAGAGTGTTAATGAATTAAAGGACGAGTTTTAGAATCATGACCAACTAATTTGAATTAAGGTATTTATAAATGCTAAATAGCTGAAGGGATTTCCCTTTCATTTTCCATTGGCCCATCAAGATCACTACTGTCTTACCTCAGAGGCCTGGTGCTTTAGGCATTATGATGGCCTATGGTGGAAGGGAGAACATTTGGAACCCCTAAGTCACAACAAAAATACTATTCCTAGTGTACCCCTCAAAAGTCAACTGGGAGGAATGGCTTGGTGATCTCAGTTCTGTTTGCAGCTGGAAAGGAAGGGCAGGCTGTCAACTATGTTTTACCTCCATGGAGGGTCAGAGAAACACATATTTCATCCAAACTCTATCAACAAAAAATATACTGAGGAGCACATGAAGAGTTTTAAGTGTAGCACCTCATACAGTGTAAAAACTGCTCATTCTGTGACTAAAGCCAAATAAATAGAGCAGATGTCTGGGTAAATAGAGCACATTTATGGCATAGATCCAATAGTGATGGCAGATCTTAAATAAAGAGCAGGATTTCAAACTTCTTGCCCCATGCCCAGTGAGCTTACTGAACTTCTCAGACTTTTCTGCCAGAGTATCAGAGGAAAGTCTTCATCTCCCAGCATCTGAGATAATTGCTGTAATGTTTCTCTCCAAGGAGAATTTTCTTTAAATTTTTACTTCTAATTAAAAATATTCATGTGGTATTTGCATTCTATGTCATAATTTATCAGGTTTTTTAAATAAAATAAATACGATTTTACACAAAAATGCACAGGTAAAATTGATGCCCTGAGAAGATAAACTGTGTTTATAATCTGAGACTATTTCCTAACCTACATACAGGTACTGTAAGCACCATCTGGAAATATAATTTTAATGTTTGATCTTTTTATACATTCTGGCTTCACATTGAGCATATAAATTATAAATCCTTAAGTTTTGTTTACATTTATCAAATAGAAATAAAACACTACATTAACTTATAAGTTACTAGAATTGTAAGCCTCAACGATCTAAAGGATTCTTGGGGTACCTAGATGGTTCAGTTGGTTAAGCACCGACTTTGGCTCAGGTCATGATCTCCCGGTTCGTGGGTTCAAGCCCCACATTGGGCTCTGTGCTGACAGCCAGCTCAGAGCCTGGAGCCTGTTTCAGATTCTGTGTCTCCCTCTCTCTCTGATCCTCCCCTGCTCACGCTGTCCTTCTCTCTCTCCGAAATAAATTTTAAAAATTTAAAAAAATAGAAAGGATTCTTTATATCATCTGATTTAACTTTTTGTCTTGCGGGTAACTATCTGAGCCTGAACACATATAGTAACCTGCTTGAGTCATGCAGCTTTCCAAACACAAATAATAAATTATTCTTGGACATATACAATTTACATGCAAATACTGTTTTTTGTTTCCATTTGGTGCTTCCATGTTTTATACCACTATTTTGGGTTACTTTTATTTTTCCTCATTTTATATATTTTAAGAATATATTTTATATAATATACAAGTGTAGAAGAGAGTGTTGTTGCTCCAACAATGGTGGAGCAGCTTATATTAGACTAATCTCCTTGCCAAAGGCAATGATAACCTATTACAAATTATAAAAACCAGTTGTTTGTAGGCCCTAGAGAACAACTGAAGCAGGCAGAAATAGGTCTGATATTATCTTGGAAATAAGGGAAAATCATTGGATGAGATACACATTTAACTTTCACTTATGAGGTTCTTTTTCTTGAAACATAGGAGATAGAAAACAAGAAGTGAAACTTTTGCAGGACTTGGGTAGGACTGAGTACATTTTTAATGTGAGATGAATGCATATAATTTCTGGCCAGAGAATGAACTATGGCAGATTAAATATGATCCCATACCCATCAAAAGGGAGGGTCTCTCTCCTTTCCCTTGGAATCTGGGTGAGCTCTTTGCTGCTTTGACCAATAGCATAAAATGGAAGAGATGGTAACCCAGTTTCCAGGTTAAAACCTTACTCCTCTTGAGTCACCTGGGTGGCTCAGTCGGTTAAACGTCCAACTTTGGCTCAGGTCATGATCTCACAGTTCGTGCATTCAAGCCCCATGTCAGGCTCTATGCTTGACAGCTCAAAGCCTAGATTCTACTTCAGATTCTGTGTCTCCCTTCTCTCTCTGCCCTTTCCCTGCTCATACTCTGTCTTTCAAAAATAAATAAACATTTTAAAAAATTTAAAAAGAAAAACGCCTTACTTCCCTTTCACTTCTCTTCTTTTGGACACTTGCTTTTAGAACCAGTCACTCATGCTTTGGTGAAATCTAAGCAGCCATGGGGACAAATTCATATGAAAAAGAACCAGTGCCCCAAGCTGATAGCCTCAGCTGATAATTCCAACTTGCCAGACCCATAGTTGACTTATCTTTAAGTGAATATTCCAGACCCAATGAAGCTGCCACAACTGACAGTAAATGGAAGAGAAATTCAGGTGTTCAAACTGACTTCTGCCCAAAGTGAAGATTTGTAAACAAAATTAAAAACTGTTGCTCAAGCCACTAAGTTTTGGGGTTATTTTTGTTATACAGCAATAGATAACAGAACAATGAGGCAAGAACCTGAGCAGATACTTCACACACACACAATAGATATACAAGTGGCCAATAAGTATAAGAAAAGACTAACAGAATTAGTCATCAGGGAAATAAATTGAAAAAACACAAAATACATTACTAAACATCAAGTAGTATAACGAAAATTTAAAAGACTGACTCATACCAGTTTCTGAGAATATGGAGAAACTAGAACTCTTATACTTTGCTGAAAGCAAATGGTACAACCAGTTTCAAAAATAGGCAAAAATTTTATAGGCTTAAATATGCCCTATAATCCAGCACGTTTACTCCTTAATATTTACCCAAGAAAACTGAAAACATATGTTTACTAAAATTTTATACAAAAATATTCCTAGCAGCTTTTATCATGATAGCCCAACTGCATGTTAACCATATATCCATCAACTGGAGAATGGATTGACAAACTATATAGAATGGTAAATAAAATGGAATATAATACAAAGGAGTAAACTGTTGATACAAGCAATAACATCAATGAACCTTAAAAAATATGACATTAGGGGAAAGAGGATAGATACATAGAGATGCTTATGTTTTAAGTCCACTTGTAAGAGGTTCAAGGCCAGATAAAACAAATTTAATAAGTTCTAGAGTCATAACTCTGTCCCAAGCAGATCAGTTTCTAGAGCCTATGATGTAAGCCATGATGCTGTATCTATGAATTAATAAAGTTTTTGAAGAAGATATAGAAAATGATCTAACTGGTTACACTAGTGATGAGATTCTGGGGAAGAGCTAATAATGAAGAGACAATTGAGGAGGGATAAAATAGGACTTTTAGCTTTGCTCTCTACATATTTGTGTAATAGAGAGAGAATAGATACATAGAGAATAAATAAATAAAATTTAAAAATAATGTGAAAGCACATCACTCTGAAATTGCTAAAACCCAAAACTATAAAGAAAAATTTTAAGGTAGAGGTAAAAGTTATGTTACATACAGAGTAATAAAGGCAAGCATGAAAGCAGACATATTATGGTAAAATGTGCAAACCAAAAGAAAATGGAGCAACATCTTAAATAACTGAAACTAGGGAAAATATTATCATAGAATTGTATTCCCAAGAAAGTTATCTTTCAAAAGTGAAGGCAAAGTAGAGAAGAAATTAAAAACAGAGAAAGTCTCTCAAACAAAAGCTGAAGTGATCCATTAACAGCAGCCCTGCACTACAATAAATACTAGAGAAAACTTTTCACAATCTAATTATTAATCAGAGCTAGTCAGATTGGATTTTACTGATCAGCACGGAAGTTTTGACCTGCTCCGTTTCCGACCTGGGCTGGTTCACTCCTCCTTAGGCAACCTGGAGGTCACCATATTGATGCCGAACTTAGTGCGGACACCCGATCAATCGGCATAGCGCACTACAGCCCAGAACTCCCGGACTCAAGCGATCTTCCTGCCTCAGTCTCCCAAGTGGCTGGGATTACAGGCGCGGGCCACCGCACCNGATTGGATTTTAAAAAGTAACACATACCTATATTCTGCCTACAAGAAACTCTCTTTATGTATAAAACCAAGAAGATGGGGAAAGAATATAATACAAAAAGTAAATAAAAGAAATCAGTAGTGGCTATAATTAATATCAGACATAGTACACTTTAGAACAAGGAATACTATCTAGGATAAAGAAGGGCATTACATAATAATAAAGAGGTCAATTTATCACAAGTGCATAAAAATCCTATATGTACATATACAAATATCTAACAACTTGAAGATAAATGAAAGAAAAAAACAATTAGACAACTAGAAAAGATCAATCCACAGCAATAGTCAGAAGTTTTAAAATCCTTTTTCTCAGTGATTGATGTACAAATAGAAAATAAATAAGGGTATAGAACACTTGAACAGAACTATCAAACAGCTTGACTTCATTGATAGAATACCTCATCAAGCAACAGCAGAATAGAAATTCTTTTCAAATACACACACAACACTCATAAGGAGACCATGTTCTGGGTCTCAGTAAATTAAAGAGAATCTAAATCATAAAATAATTAAAATAGAAATCAAAAACAGAAGAGCTTCTCCAAAAAAAAAAAAAATCCCAAACATTTAGAAAATAAATAACACATGAGTCTAAACTTAATCCAAAGAAAATTAGGATAGTTTGAATCAAAACAAAAACACATAAATATATAGGCCAAAAAAAAAAGATAACCTATCAAAATGTATGGAATGCAGCCAAAGCAGTACTTAGAGTGAAATTTATAACTCTAAATGCTTGTCTTTGAAAAAGAAAGGTCTCAAATCAATCATCTATTTTTTTACTTAATAAGTTACAAAAGAAAGACCAAATTAATATGAAAATTGTACCTCAATAGATCTGATGACAAATTATCTGATCCTTTGCCTATTTTAACTTAATAATTTACCTTCAATTGTTCTTTCCTGCTGCTTTTCCTTTTATCATAGTTATAGATTTCTAAATAATAGCCAAGTTGAAGAAAGAATGTAACTATGTACAAGAACATATATAAATTTTTTTTAAATTTCTAAGGTACAAATTGTCAATGAATGACCATATATTAAGCCCCTACCATTTTTTAATCCTTCAACATATGTTGTTCCATTTAATGCCAAGGCTACAGTGGACACTCAGGGGACTTTAATGGTTTCATTCATGACTACCAGAAGCTACATTTAAACATCCACATCCTGCAGAATTGTTAAATTTAGTTTATATTTCTGTAATGTATGAATATTAGTTTCCATCACACAAGAAACCATCATGAAAAAAGCCTCTAATAACACTTGGGTTGTATGAGATCAACTTGCTTTCATGCATTATGACATCAAGCAGAATTGGTTTAGAAAATAGCAAACATATTTAGAGAAATGGTAAGATACAGAGCAGGGATAGAATTTATGTCAATCTATTACTTCCCACAAAACTCAAACTTAGCCACTACATGATATCACAAATGAAAAGAGGGGAGACAAAAAGTGTGATAAGCAAAGGCAAGAGACTATTGCTTCTCTACTGTCAGGAGTCAGCATTTCTTCCTATCAGTACCAAGATAATGTATCTCCTCACCTGATGCTTATTTTGTCTGGTGAATTTTTTATTTTTTTAATTTTTTTTGCTGTTGGACTCCAATTTCCCTTTCTTTGGTTCTGTTTGGAGTGCTGCTGCCTGGTTGCAGTAGTAATCTCCTAGAGAACAGGTTGGGTGTTCACCCTACCATTAATAATTGTCACAGATTAACATAAAAGAATTATTTGTTTACTGACGAACTGATAAGAAGATGTCATAACAGCCAGGGCTCCTTCCCCAAATTAAATCTAGGTTCAAGAATTATTTTTTCAAAGGTCCATTTTGAATTATATGACTGTAATTCCATCTTGAAGGCTATTTGTGGGTCATGCTTCACTTCTTGTGGTTTATGACTTCAACCCAGGCCCTCGATGGAATTATAACCCACAGTCACAGAGACTGCTATATATCATTTGTTTATTTTACAACCAAACACCTATATATTTTGGTTTTATGTTCATCGAGAACACAAGAGGAGAGGGGTGGAAGAAGAGGAACAGGATAAAAAAATAATTGAACCAAAGCTACAAGCATGTCTATCTGACTTTAAAAACTTGAGGCAGGGGCTCCTGGGTGGCTCAGTCAGTTAAGCACCAACTTCAGCTCAGGTCATGATCTTGTGGTTTGTGAGTCCAAGCCCCATGTCTCATTCTATGCTGACAGCTCAGAGCCTGGAACCTGCTTCAAATCCTGTGTCTCCCTCTCTCTCTCCCTCTCCCCTGCTCATGCTCTCTCTCTCTCTCTCTCAAAACTAAAATAAACATTAAACAAAAATTTTTTAATAAAAAATAAAAACTTGAGGTAAAAACTAAAAGGGGCAGTTCAAGATGACAGCATAGGAAAATACTGAACTCACATCCTCCCATGGACACACAAAATCTATAGCTATCTCTAGAATAATTCTCTCTGAAAGAGACCTGAAAATGGACTAAACAGCTCATCCACAGCAAAGGACAAAGGGGACACATCGAGGCTGGTAAGAGAGGCAGAGATGTTGTCTCCCCAAAAATACCACCCCTGGCATGGCAACCCAGAGTAAGAAGGAATCTTACAAATATGGAGCTCCTCTCTGAGGAGCAGGAGGGTTGTGCTCCACAGCAAGTTCCTCAACTTTTGGAACTGCACCAAAGAGATGAGCCCCCAAAACATCTGATTGGAAGCAACAAAGCTTATGTCCAGGAGATTCAAAGTGCCATAATTAACAAGACTTTTCTTGCTCTCGGCTCACACACAGTCTCATTCACCCCAGGCGCAGTGCAAAAGCAGCAGTTTGAAAGAGATTCATCTGCTAATCTTAAATTGTTTGCCAGAGGGTCAGGAGTCTATTGGGACTCTCCAGAAATGGAGGCACTGGTGGGAGCCATTTTTGTTCTCTTTCTCTACCTAGTTAGTGCTAGCAGGTGCACACAGTCACAGCTCTCTCTCCTGCCCCACTAAAGCCAACAGATGTGTCTTACCCCAGTTCTCTCCCACCATCCCACTAAAACCAGTGAGTGTGCCCCAGCCCTGTGCTCTCCCACTGCCTCACTAAAACTGGCTGGCACATGCAGTTCACACTCCTTAAACACCTGGCTCTTGTGCCCAGAGATTTTGTGTTTCTGGGCCCCAAAGAACTTAAACAATTGAAGAGACAGTCCTTGGCAGCTGACCATCCTAGGCCACTGCACAGATAGCAAACTGAAACACACCTCTGGTCTTCCTGTAAAGAAAGTCCTATTAATTTGTTCTGGAGCTTCAGCTGGAGGGACAAGCTTCTGGTTTGCCACACATTAGAGTTTACAGAAGTGCTCTCAGAGAATATAGGCTGGGAGATGCCTTTTTTGGGCTCTTCCTTGGTCTCTCTACAGCTTTCTGGTACATCACAGGAAGGAATTTATAGATTCATCTAGAGCCTTGATTTTTGCAACTGTCATGAAGGGGACACTGTCAGATCACCTGACCTGGAGAGCAGGGGGGCTTACAATTGTGGTCCTGCCAGCCTGTATATATTTGCATACAATAAAAGCTGAGGTCTGAAATTCCAGCTTCCAATCAGCCTGAAGCTTAGTTCTGACTGAGATCCACCCCATTCTGAAACACTAACAGGTGTTGGCAAACCCTCAAAAACTAAGATCTATCAAGAATAAATTAGGCTGTAAGTGTCCATCAACGGACAAATGGATCAAGAAGATGTAGTTTATCTATACAATGGAATACTACATGACAATGAGAAAGAATGAAATCTGGCCATGTGTAGCAACATGGATGGAACTTGAGGGTGTTATGCTGAGTGAAATAAATCAGGCAGAGAAGGACAGCTACCATATGTTTGCACGTATAGGAGGATTAGAAGGAACTTAATGGAGGATCGTGGGGGAGAAGAAGGGGGAAATGGGGGGGGAGGGAGGCAAATCATGAGAGACACTTGAATATTGAGAACAAACTGAGGACTGATGGGTATGGGAGAAAGGGGTAGGGGGGAGATGGGCATGGAGGAGGGCACTTGTGGGGAAGAGCACTGGGTGTTATATGGAAACCAACTTGACAATAAACTATTTTTTTAAAAAAAAAGAATAAATTAGGCTGCTTAGACAATCACAAAGTCTTTAGGGAAAACCAAGAGTTAGGGAAATGTTGAATAATAAGTTTCATCTCCTACACAAGGCCACTCCTTCAAGACTAGATGTTTTGCCTAATACATAGAAACAAACATAGGGAGTCAAGAAAAATGAGGAAACAGAAAAATATGTTCCAAATAAAAGAACAAGATACCCCCTCCAAAAAAAAGCCTTAAAGAAATAGAGATAAGTAATTTATCTGATAAAGAGTTCAAAATAATGGTCATAAACATGCTCACCAAATGTGGGAGAAGAATGAATAAATACAGTGAGAACTTCAACAAAGCAATAGAAAATACAAGAAAGTACCAAAAAGAAGTCACAGCGCTGAGATACAATAACTGAGATGAAAAATACACTAGAGGAGTTTAATAGTAACCTGGATGAAGCAGAGAAAGGAACAGTGACCTAGAAGACAAAGAAATGGAACTCACCCAAACAGATCAGAAAAAAATAAATAATTTTAAAAATTAAAAACAGCTTAAGTGACCTATGAAATAATATAGAGGAATAACATTCATATTATCAGGGGACTTCCAGAGGAGAAAAGAGAAAGAGACAGAAAACTTATTCGGAGGAATAACGGCTGATAACTTCCCTAACCTGAGGAAGTAAACAAATATCCAGGTCTAGGAAACATAGAGTTATGAATAAGATGAACCCAAAGACATCCACACCGAAACACATTATAATTAAAATGTCAAAAGTTAAATGGGGTGCCTGGATGATTCTGTCAGTTAAACACCAACTTTGGCCCAGGTCATGATCTCACAGTTTGTGGATTTGAGCCTCGTGGCAGGCTCTGCTCTGACAGCTCAAAGCCTGGAGCGTGCTTGGGATCCTGTTTCTTCTTCTCTCTCTGCCCCTCTGCCTTTTGTGCTGTCTGTCTGTCTTTCTGTCTCTCTCAAAAATAAGCATACATACATACATACATACATACATATAAACATAGTAAAATAAAATGTCACAAGTTAAAGGTAAAGAGAAAATCAAAAGCAACAAAAGAAAAAACTTGTTACACAGAAGGGAGCCCCTATAAGAGTCTCAGAAGATTTTTTTTTAGTAGAAAGTTTGCAGGCCAGAAAAAAGTGGCATGATATATTTAAAGCACTGAAAGGAAAAACTTCCAACCAAGATTACTCAACTCCACAAGGTAATCATTCAGAATCATTCAGAAATACAGTAAAACCTTTCTATGTGAGTATAATTCACTCTGGAAACATACTTGTAATCCAAAGCACTTGTATATCAAAATGAATTTCAAGAACCCTTGGTTCAGTTGTGATCCTGTGAAGTTTGGCATCACATACTACTTGTATTGCAAGACATTGCTAGTTTATCAAGTCAAAATTTATTAGATGTATTTGCTCATCTTGTGGGACTCTCATAGAACAAGTTACTTACAATCCAAGATTTTACTTTATATATATACATGCTGTTTTATGTAAAATTATTGTAACCACAAGGCAAAAGCCTTTAACTAATACATAAAAGATAAATGAGAAACAAATCTAAACATAAAACTAAAGAAAATTCTCGAACCAGGGGCACCTGGGTGGCTCAGTCAGTTGGGCGTCTGACTTTGGCTCAGGTCATGATCTCATGGTTCATGGATTCAAGCCCCGCGTGGGGCTCTGTGCTGACAGCTAGCTCAGAGCCTGGAGCCTGTTTCAGATTTTGTATCTCCCTCTCTCTCTGACCCTCCCCTGCCCATGCTGTCTCTCTCTCTCCGAAATAACTTTTTAAAAAACATTAAAAAAAAAATTCTCCAGAAGGGAAGACAGCAAGAGAAGAAGAGAAGAATGAAGAGGAACTACAAAACAGCCTAAAAACAATTAAGAAAATGTCAGTAAGTACATACTTACCAACAATTACTTTAGATGTAAATGGACTAAATTATCCAACCAAAAGACATAGAATGGATGAATGGATTTAAAAACAAACAAAACAAACAGAAGAAAAACCTCCCAGCTATATGCTGCCTATGAAAGACTCACTTCAGGTGTATGGATACACAGAAACTGAAAGTGAAGGAATGGAAACAGTTGTTTTGTGCAAATGGAAATCAAAAGAAAACTGAGGTAGCTATACTTAAATCAGACAAAAGAGATTTCAAAATAAAGATGGTTAACAGAAGACAAAGAAAGTCATTACATAATGATAACAGAGTCAATTCAAGAAGATACAGTAGTCCANTTCAAAATAAAGATTTCAAAAAAGAGATTTCAAAACAGAAGACAAAGAAAGTCATTACATAATGATAACAGAGTCAATTCAAGAAGATACAGTAGTCCACACTTATCCATGATTTTGCTTTCTGTGTTTTCAATTACCCAGGGTCAATCACAGTCTGGAAGGAGATGATCCTCCTTCTATGGCTACATCAATAATAGCGTAATGCTACATCACAATGCTTATGTCAGTCACCTCACTTCACCTAATCACGTAGGCATTTTATCTTATATCATAAGAAGGGTGAGTAGAGGGGCACCTGGGTGACTCATTCAGTTAAGCATCTGACTTTTGATTTCAACTTAGGTCATGATCTAATGGTTCATGGGTTCGAGCCCCATGTAGGGCTCCACACTGACAGGATGAAGCCTGCTCAGTATTCTCTCTATCCATCTGTCTGTCCCTGCTCATGTTCTCTCTCCCTCAAAATAAATAACTAAAACTTTTTAAAAATTAAGGAAAAGAAGGATGAGTAGAGTACAAGATATATTGAGAGAGAAACCAAATTTACATAACTTTTGTTGTAGTATTTTGTTATAAATGTTCTGTTTAGTATTAGTTATTATTGTTAATCTCTTACTGTGCCTGATTTGTAAATTAAACTTTATTATTGTTAAGTACATCTAGGAAAACCACAGTACATGTAGGGTTTGGTACTATCTTTCATTTCAGGCATTTATTGGTGGTCTTGAAATATATTTCCCATAGGTAAGGGGGAACTACTATATAATATTTGCAAGTCCAAAATAGGAACAATAAATAAATAAAACAAAGATTAATAAACCTAAAGGGGGGAAATTTACAGTAGTACAACAGTTATAGGGAGTCTGCATATACACATCAATGGATAGATCATCCAGACAGAAAAATCAATAAGGAAACGTTGGTCTTAAGTGATACATTAAACCAGAAGGACTTAATAGATGTAGACCAAACATTCTATCCAAACGCAGAATATGCATTCTTCATAAGTGCATGTGGAACATTCTCCAGGATATATACCATATATGGCTACAAAACAAGTCTCAATAAATTCAAGAAGATTAAAATCATATCAAGTATCTTCTTTTTTACTATTATGGTATAAAACTAGAGATCAATTACAAGAAGAAAACTGAAAAAGTCACAATATGTGGAGATTAAACATGTTACTGAACAACTAATGGGTAAACAAATAAATCAAAAGACGAACCAAAAAATACATAAAGAAAAATGGAAATAAATCACACCAAAATCTATGGGAGGCAGCAAAAGCAGTTCTAAGAAGGAAGTTTACAGCAATGTTGGCCTACATCAAGAAACAAGAAAAATCTCAAATAAACAATCCAACTTTACACCTAAAGGAACTAGAAGAGTTTAAAGCAAAAATTAGTGTAAAGAAGGAAGTAATATAGATTAGAGCAGAAATAAATGATAGAGACTAAAACAATAGAAAAATCAATGAAACTAAGAGCTGCTTCTTTAAAAAGATAAATGAAATTGAAAAACCTTTAACTAGAGTTACTAGAAAAATATAGGGCATAAATAAATCACAAATGAGAGAGGAAAAGTTATAACTGATACCAAAGAAATATTAAGGATCATAAGAAACTACTACAAATAATTATATGTCAACATTTTGGACAACCTAGAAAAAATGGATAAATTCCTAGAAACATACAACCTTCCAAGATTGAATCATAAAGGAATAGAAAATTTGAATAGACTGATTATTAGTAAGGGCATTGAATCAGTAATCAAAAACCTCCCAACAATTAATAGCTCAGGACCAGACATCTTCTCTGGTGAATTTTACCAAACACTCCAAAGTTTAATACCTATTTTTCTCAAACTTTCTAAAAAATTGCAAAATAGGTATACTTCGAAACTCATTTGACAAAACTATCATTATCGTAATACCAAAACCAGTCAAAGACACCACAGAAAAAGGAAATTACAGGCTAATACCACTGATAAATGTAAAATTTCTCATAAAATATTAGCAAACCAAATTCAATAATGTATTAAAAGATCACACACCCTTATCAAGTGAGATTTATTCCAGGGATGCAAGGTTTGATCAGTATCAAAACATCAATTAACATAATATACCACATTAACAAAAATGAAAGATAAAAATCATATTATAGCTCGAAAGATGCAGAAAAAGCATTTGACAAAATTCACTCATTTATGATAAAACCTCTCAACAACATAAGTATAGGTGGAATGTACCTAAATATATTATAAAGACCATATATCACAAGCCCACAGCTAACATCATGCTCAATAATGAAAAGCTGAATGCTTTTCCTCTAAGATCAGAAACAAAACAAGAATATCCACTCTCACCAGTTTTATTTAACATCATATTAGAAATATAGATACAGATAGATAGATAGATAAATGGATTACTACTCAGCCATCAAAAAGAATGAAATCTTGCTGTTTGCAACAACATGGATGCAACTAGAATATATTATGGTAAGCAAAATAAGTCAATCAGAGAAAGACAAATACCATATGATTTCACTAATACGTGGAATTTAAGTAACAAAACAGATTAACATATAGGGAGGTGGGGGGAAGAAAAGAAAGGGAAACAAATGAGGAGAGTCTCTTAACAACAGAGAATGAACTAGGGCTGATGGAGGGAGGTGGGTGGGAGATGGGCTAGATGGGTGATGGGTACACTAAAGAAGTCATTTGTGATGAGCACTGGGAGTTGTAATGTAAGTGATAAATCACTGAATTCTACTTATGAAACTAATACTGCANTAAATAGAAAAAAAAAAAAGAAAAAGAAATATTAGCCAGAGCAATTAGACAAGATAAAGAAAGAAAAAGTCTCCAAATTTGAAAGGAAGAAGTAAACCTGTCACTATTTGCAGATGACAGGATTTTATATATAGAAAACCCAAAAGAATCCGTCAAAAACCTGTTAAAACTAATAAAGAAAATCAGTAAACTTACAGAGTAAAAAGTCAATATAAAAGTCATTGTGTTTCTATACACTAACAATTAACTATCCAAAATAAAAATAAAAATAATCCCATTTACATCTGCATCAAAAATAATAAAATACCTAGGAATAAATTTAACCAAGGCACTGAAAACTATGAAATATTGATGAAAGACATTGAACAAGATACAAATAAATGGAAAGACATTTCAAGTACATGGGTTGAAAGAATTAATATTGTTAAAATATCCATATTACCCAAAGCAATCTATAAATTGAGTACAATCCTTATCAAAAGTGTAATGGGATTTTCCACAGAAATAGAACAAACAATCCTAAAATTTGTGCAGAAGCACAAAATATCTTGAGTAGCCAAAGCAAACTTGAGAAAGAAGAACAAAGCTGGAGGCATCACACTCTCTGATTTCAAACTATATTACAAAGCTGTAGAAATCAAAACAGTATGGTATTGACATAAAAACAGACCTATACATCAATGGAACAGAATAGAGAACCCAGAAATAGTTCCACACATATATGGTCAATAAATTTACAACAAAGGAGGCAAGAATATGTAATGGGAAAGAACAGTCTTTTCAAATGGTACTGGGAAAACTAGACAGTCACATGCAAAAGAATGAAAGAAGTCTATTATCTTACCCTATACACAAAAGTTAACTCAAAATGGATTAAAGATGTGAAAGATCTGAAACTATAAAAATCCTAGAAGAAAACATAGGTGAGAAGAAAACAAACTTACTAGCTTCTTGAGATCAGTCTTGGCAGATGAGTTTTTGAAGCTGACCCCAGAAGCAAATTCAACAAAATAAAAAATTAAAAAGTGGGACTACATCAAACCAAAAAGCTTTTGCACAGCAAAGGAAACCATCAACAAAATGAAAAGTCAACTTACTCAATATGAGAAAATATTTGCAAATCATATATCTGATAAGGGATTAATATCTAAAATATATAAAGAATTCACACAACTAAATAACAAAAAAAAATTCAATTTAAAAATGAGTGAAGAAGCTGAATAAACATTTTTCCAAAGAAGACGTACAGATGACCAACAGGTACATGAAAAGATGCTCAACCTCACTAATAATCAGGGAAATTAAATCAAAACCACAATGAGATATCACCTCACACTAATCAGAATGGCTAGTATCAAAAATAAGAAAAAACAAGGGTGCCTGTGTGACTCAGTCAGTTAAGCATTTGACTCTTGATTTGGGTTCAGTTCATGATCTCATGGTTTGTGAACTCAAGCCCCACATCAGGCTCTGCACTGACAGCATGGAGCCTGCTTGGGATTCTCTCTCTCCCCACCCTCTCTCTGCCTCTCCATTGCTCTTTCTCTCTCAAAATAAATAAGTAAACTTTTAAAAAATGTCTTTAAATAAATAATAAATGTTAGTAAGCATGTGAAAAAAGGGAACCACCCCTTTTTGGTTGACGGGAATATAAATTGCTGCAACCTCTAGGGAAAACACGTTGGAAGTTTCTCAAAAATTAAAACTGGAAATACCACATGATCCATCAATTCCATTTATGAGTATTTATCTGAAGAAAACCAAAACACTAATTTAAAAATGTATATGCACCCCTGTGTTCACTGTGGCATTATTTTTAACATCCAGGGTATGGACATAACCTAAGTATTTATTGATGGATGAATAGATGAAGAAAATGTAGCGTAATACTACTCAGTCATAAAAAAGAATGCAATCTTACCATTTGTGCCAACATAGATGGGGTTTGGTATACTACACTTGATCTTAACCAAAAGGCCAAGATGCAATAAAATGGGCCTTGAGAATATCATGCTAAATGAGGTAAGTCAGACAGAGAACGACAAGTATCATAAGTTGCATTTAAATGTGGAATCTGAAAAACATAACAAAGCAAAACTTATAGGGAACAGACTGGTGGTTGCCAGACAAAAAAGGAGTTGCGGAATGGGAAAAATGGGTGAAGGAAGCCTAGGGGTACAAACTTCCAGTTATAAAATAAATAACTCACAGGTATGTAATGAGCAGCTTGGTGGTGACTATAGTCAATAATACTGTATTGCATATTTGAAACTTGCTAAGAGAGTAATTGTTAAAAGTTCTCATCATAAGAAAAAATGTAACTTTGTGTGGAGATGATACTCATGGTTATTAGACATTGCAATCTTTTCACAGCATATGCAAATACCAAATCATCATGTTGTACACCTGAAACTAATATAATGTTATGTCAATTATACCTCAATTTAAAAAAAAGACACCTGTAAGTCAGACAAAAGTCCAGACATGTTATTTCCATGTTAATAAACACCTGGAATATCTTTTTTAAAATGTGTAAATAAAATGTCCAATGGATTGTTTTATATCTTTTCACAGGTGAACATGGCTGAACAGAACATGAGTTCTACTGCAGAATTCAGAGGGTACAGCTGAGAGTGGTCATCATTCTCTTCCTCTCCTGTTTTTGTCAACTCTGTTCCAATAACAAGCTCTCTGTCAGGAGGCTGCAAACAGCTGGGTCAGAGATCAGGCAGGGTCATTACGCACTCAGGCCTTGGGTTTCAGCCACTGGTCCCTGCAGTGTGCTGGGAGCAATACTCCTTGATCTCTCTATGCTGTCACCCGGTTCTGCAGCACAATTGGCACTGGGCCTTTGCAAACATTCTAATTTGATGCATAATTAATATAACAGTGATTCAAGGCATAGAGGCTTCTGGGACTAATTAGTGACCTGAATCTCCATGGTAGCCTGCATTCCATTCTTATCAGTGCCGGGAAGAGCTGCACTCTTAGAAATAATCAGTCTCCCACTTATTACTATGACACAGCCAAAAGGCAAAGATCATTTTTCCATCCAGTGTGCAAAAATTCCATCAGTGTGTAATCATCTCCCATGGGGCCTTAACTTCCCCTGGAAGAGTCTCACTAAATTAGTCCCTCATGAACTTTTAGGTTTCCATATGGGCCTGGGGAGATCTTATTGCAGGTGAAGAAATAAAGACAGTCAGCAAGGGCTCACTGACCATCCACAGAATGGACAGCATTGTTCTGGTTCTGGAGCTAGTTTGAAGGAAAATAAAGCCTCAGCTCTCTTTCCAAATACCTTACAGTACAATAATGGGACACAGTGATGAGAATGAATGACTTCGTACTGCTGTTCCTAATATGTTTCTGTGGATGCATGGTTCCAAGCGTCCCAGTCAGACACAGAGGACCTGTTCAAAGTCAGACTGAATTCACCCCAGGAAGAGAGATGGCATTGTAGTGGCCATCAAAAACCATTCTATTTCCAGCTCACTTGCCCAGGCCTAACATGATCTAGACCAGGGTTCAGTAGACTGTGGTTATGGATCATGGGCCAAATCTGTCCTTGACCATTCATTTAATTCATATATGTATGGTCCATGATGCATTCATGCTACAATGGCAAAGTTGAATTGTTGTGACAAGGATCCTATGATCCACAAATTCTAAAATATTTACCAATTTGTCCTTTGCAAAAAATTTTTGCTGACCCCTGGTCTGGGCCATCAAAAACCACCCAGCAAGTGCATAACCTCAGCTTTAGTCTTAATTTTTTAGAATTCCTTTGGAAGATTAAAAGTGACGTATTTTGACCAGGGGATCAACATGGCAGAGAAGTAGGGGGATCCATACTTCCCACATCTCTCAAACAAAGAAGGGCTGAAGCCAAAGGACTTTGAACCCCAAGAGTCTGGGAGGAAAAGAGACAGTCTACCAGGAAGAAAATGGGAAAACCAGATGGCCCCATAGGTGCATGACTGTGAACTGGGGGAGATAAAAATGGGCCATGGAGGCACAGAGCGGAGGGATCCCCTTCTGCAGAGAAACAGAGGGAAGAGAGTGACTGGGGAAGTATAGGACTGTATCTGGACAAGAGAAAAACCACCAAATGGGATGGAAAGGGATCCCATCATCCCATCTCTAACTGCAGGGCTTTCTTTGGACTAGGGACGGCTGCCCTGTTTGCACACCTAGGGAGGAGAGGAATCACCTCTGGGCTCAGTGGTAAGCCAGGGGCACTGTCTGCAGCAGAAGAATCCAATCCCCTCCCCTGAAGTGCCGCAGCACAGCCACAGTATCACTTTTGGGCAGCATCATTAACACGCACAGAGCAGGAGTTTAAAACCCAACCAAGCTGGGACATAGGAGATGGCAGAGTAAGACAGCTCACCTCATCTGTGTCTGCAGCACAGTGAGGATGGATCCAAAGTAGTGATTTGGGACACCCGGTACATTAAGAAGGGACCGGGGGGGTCGCCATTTTTCTCCCCACAACCACCAAGGTGGGGCTTCAGAGCTCAGTCTGCAGGGCCCACAGTGGAGGCAGGACCCACCTACACCAAATCATGCCCTTTCACACTGGATAGCTGCTTATCTACTGGAGCTGGCTCGATGCTGTGGTACCAGTCACCCCTCCCCCACCCCCCAGACCAGCACTGTGGCATTGCCTGGATTAATTCTAGGTCAAATCTTGTTATTAAGATATATTCTCCCTTTTCTCCTTCTTATTTCCTCCATTCTATAGGAAATATTATTCTGGTTAGTGGTTTGCTTAAACAGACATATTTAATCCATTCTTTTGATGCATGGTATACACCTCCCTCTTTACTTTCTTTGCTCTCTCTCTCTGGAATAATCAGGTCATATAGTTTCTTTTGGTAACTTTATTTTCATTTCTTTTTCCTCGCCTCCTTCCTTATTCTCCTTTCTTTCTCTCTGGATTAAGCCATGTAGTCTCTCTGCCTGGTCAATGTTCATTTTCTCTTTTTCCCTGCCCCTGTCATTTCGCTCTTTGTATTTGCTCTTCCATCAGCACCACCTCCACCCTCTTCTTTACTTGTAGCTGGTGTTTCTGGGTTTTTTTGCTTTTAGATCCTTTTTTGTTGGAGGGGGGTTGTTTTTGTTTGTTTGTTTGTTTTATTTGTTTGTGAGTTTGCATATTTTTGTTTCCTGTTTGTCTGTTTGTTTTCCTTTCCAGGGCTGCTTCAAAGAACAAACCAAAGCACACCTAGTGGAGGGTCCAAAACAGCACTACAACTAGGGAAATCAATAACCAAAGTCACAACAGAGAGCAAGTAACACTCTCAAAAAAAAAAAACAAAAAACACCTCCTGAATGGCCAGGTGCTGAACAGTGTATGAACCCCCTTTAATATAGCATATAGCAGTACACACAGGTGCAGAGCACATAAAAAGCTTTTAAAACTTACAAGGGACAGAAAACTAGGCAAAATGATGAAATGGAAGAATTCTCCTCAAAAGAAATTCCAGGAAGAAGTGACAGCTAACAAATCAATCAAAACAAATATAAGCAACATAACTGAACAAGCATTTAAAATAATAGCCATAAAATTAATTGTTGGGCTTGAAAAAAGCATAGTTGACAGCAGAGACTCCATTGGTGCAGAGATCAAGGATCTTAAAAACAGTCATGATGAATTTAAAAAATGCTATAAATGAGGTGCAAAATAAAATGGAAGTGGCTACAGCATGGATTAAAGAGGCAGAGGGGAGAATAGGTGAATTCTTCCCCTAAAATTATGGAAAATGAGGAAGCCGAGAAAAAGAGAGATAAACTGATCCAGGAGCACAAAAGGAGAATTAGAGATCTAAGTGATGCAATCAAATGGCACATTATCTGTATCATAGGAATTCCATAAGAAGGAGAGAGAGAGAAAGGGGCTGAAAGAGTACTTGAACAAACAATAGCTGAGAACTTCTCTGACCTGGGAAGGAAACAGACGTTGAAATCCAAAAGGCACAGAGAACTCCCCTCAGGCCCTGAATCGATCTTCTGCATGACATATCACAGTGGAACTGGCAAAATAAAAGGATAAAGAGAGAATTCTGAAAGCAGCTAGGGATAAACGGGCCTTAACATACAAAGGTAGATACATAAGGGTAGTAGCAGATCTCTCTACTGAAACTTGACAGTCCAGAAAGGAATAGCAGGAAATCTTCAATGTGATAAACAGGAAAAATATGCAGCCAAAACCCTTTATCCAGCAAGCCTGTCATTCAGAATAGGATGAGAGATAAAGGTTTTCCCAAACAAACAAAAACTGAAGGAATTCATCACTAAACCATCCCTACAAGAGATCCCACGGGGGACTCTGTGAGGGAAATGTTGCAAGGAACACAAAGTACCAGACACATCACTCTAAGCATGAAACCTACAGATAACACAATGACTCTAAACCCATATTTTTCAAAAACACTGAATGTAAATGGACTAAACGCTCCAATCAAAAGACATAGGGTATCAGAATGGATAAAAACAAACAAACAAACAAACAAACAAGATCCATCTATTTGCTATCTACAAGAGACTCATTTTAGACCTGAGGACACCTTTAGCTTGAAAGTGAGGGGACAGAGAACTATCTATCATGTTATTGGAAGTCAAAAGAAAGCTGGAGTAGCCATACTTATATGAGACAAACTAGACTTTAAATTAAAGGCTGTAACAAAAGATGAAGAAGGGCATTATATAATAATTACAGGGTCTATGCATCAGGAAGAGCTAACAATTATAAATGTCTATGCATCAAATTTGGAACACCCAAATATATAAAACAATTAATCACAAACCTAAGCAATCTTATTGATAAGAATGTGCTAATTGCAGGGGACTTTAATACTCCACTTACAACAATGGGTAGATCAACTAGACAGAAAATCAGAATGACGCATTGGACTAGATGGACTTGACAGACATATTTAGAACACTACATCCCTAAGCAGTACAATATACTTTCTTCTCAAGTGCACATGGTACTTCCAAGATAGATCACATACTGGGTCACAAAACAGTCCTCAATAAATATAAAAGAATTGAGATCATACCATGCACACTTTTAGATCACAATGCTATGAAACTTGAAATCAAGCACAGGAAAAAGTCTGGGAAAACTCCGAAAGCATGGAGGTTAAAGAACATCCTATGAAAGAACAAATGGGTCAACCAGACAATTAGAAAAGAAATTAAAAATATATGGAAACAAATAAAAATAAAAATATAACAACCCAAACCCTTTGGGATACAGCAAAGGCAGCCCTAAAAGGAAAATACATTACAATCCAGGCCTATCTCAAGAAACAAGAAAAATCCTAAATACAAAATCTAACGGCACACCTAAAGGAACTAGAAGCAGAATAGTAAAGACACCCCAAACCGACCAGAAGAAAAGAAATAATAAAGATCAGGGAAGAAATAAACAATATAGAATCAAAAAAATCAGTAGAGCAGATCAATGAAACCAAGAGTTGGTTTTCTGAAAATATAAACAAAATTGATAAACCTCTAGCCAGGCTTCTCAAAAAGAAAAGAGAGAGGACCCAAATAGATTAAATCACAAATGAAAATGGATTTATTACAACCAATCCAGAAGAAATACAAGCAATTATCAGGAACTCTATGAAAAATTATATTCCAGCAAACTGGACAACCTGGAAGAAATGGACAAATTCCTAAACACCCACAGGCTACCAAAACTAAAATGAGAAGAAGTAGAAAATTTGTGGGGCACCTAGATGGCTCAGTTGGTTAAACATCTGACTTCAGCTCAGGTCATGATCTCATGGTTTGTGGATTCAAGTCCCACATCAGGCTCTGTGCTGACAGCTAGCTCAGAGCCTGAAGCCTATCTTCAAATTCTGTGTCCCCCTCTCTCTCTGTCCCTACCCAACTCGCACTCTCTCCCCCCTCTCTCAAAAATAAATAAAAATTTTAAAAAAGAAAGAAAGAAAATTTAAACAGACCCATAACTAGTGAAGAAATTGAATCAGTTACCAAAAATCTCCCAACAAGTAAAAGTCCTGGACCAGACAGCTTCCCTGGGGAATTGTACCAGACATTTAAAACAGAGTTAATACCTATCCTTCCCAAGCTGTTCCAAAAAAACAGAAATGGAAGGAAAACTTGCAGACTCATTCCATGAAGTCAGCATAATTTTGATTCCCAAGCCAGACAGAGATCCAGCAAAAACAGAGAACTACAGGCTAATATCCTTGATGAATATGGATGCAAAAATTCTCAACAAGATACTAGCAAGTCAAATTCAACAGCATATAAAAAGAATTATTCACCATGATAAAGTGGGATTCATTCCTTGGTTGCAGGGCTGGTTCTATATTCACAAATCAATCAATGTGATACATCACACTAACAAAAGAAAGGATAAGAACCATATGATCCTGTCAATAGATGCAGAAAAAGCATTTGACAAAATACAGCATCCCTTCCTAATAAAAACCCTTGAGAAAGTCAGGGCAGAAGGAACATACTTAAACATCATAAAAACCATTTATGAAAAGCCCACAGCTAATATCATCCTCAATGGGGAAAAACTGAGAGCTTTCCCCCTGAGATCAGGAACATGACAGGGATGTCCACTCTCACCACTGTTGTTTAACATAGTGTTGGAGGTCCTAGCATCAGCAATCAGACAACAAAATGAAATAAAAGACATCAGAATTGGCAAAGATGACATCAAGCATTCACTTTTCACAGATGACATGATACTCTACATAGAAAATCTGACAGATTCCACCAAAAGTCTGCTAGAACTGATCCATGAATTCAGCAAAGTCACAGGGTACAAAATCAACATACAGAAATTGGTTGCAGTTTTATACACCAATAATGAAGCAACAGAAAGAGAAATCAAGAAACTGATTCCATTCACAATTGCACCAAGAACCATAAAACACCTGAGAATAAATGTAACCAAAGATATAAAAGATCTGTATCCTGAAAAACTATAGAAACTTACTAAGGAAATTGAAGAAGAAACAAAGAAATGGAAAAACATTCCATGTTCATGGATTGAAAGAATAAATATTGTTAAAATGTCAATACTAACCAAAGCATCTACACATTCAAAGCAATCCTAATCAAAATTGTACCAGCATTCTTCTCAAAGCTAGAACAAGCAATCCTAAAATTTGTATGGAACAACAAAATACCCAAAGTAATATTGAAGAAAACCAAAATGGGAGGCATCACAATCCCAGACTTTAGCCTCTACTACAAAGCTGTCATCATCAAGACAGTATGGTATTGGCACAAAAACAGGCACATGGACCAATGGAATAGAATAGAAAACCCAGAATTTGACCCACAAATGTATGGCCAACTAACCTTTGACAAAGCAGGAAAGAGTATCCAATGGAAAAAAGACAGCCTCTTTAACAGATGGTGCTGGGAGAACTGGACAGCAACATGCAGAAGAATGAAACTAGAACACTTTCTTACACCATACACAAAAGTAAATTCAAAATGGATGAAGGACCTGAATGTGAGACAGGACACCATCAAAACCCTAGAGGAGAAAGCAGGGAACAACCTCTTTAACCTCAGCCACAGCAATTTCTTACCTGACACATCCCCAAAGGCAAGGGAATCAAAAGCAAAAATGAACTGTTGGGACCTCATCCAGATAAAAAAGCTTCTGTACTGCAAAGGAAACAATCAACACAACTAAAAGCCAACCAACGGAAAGGGAAAAGATAGTTGCAAATGACATATCAGATAAAAAGCTAGTGTCCAAAATCTATAAGGAACTCACCAAACTCCACACCTGAAAAACAAATAATCCGGTGAAGAAACGGGCAGAAGACATGAATAGACACTTCTCCAAAGGAGACATCCAGATGGCCAAGAAACACATGAAACAATGCTCAACATCACTCATGATCAGGGAAATACAAATCAAAAGCACACTGAGATATACCACCTCACACCCGTCAGAGTGGCTAAAATGAACAAATCAGGAGACTATAGATGCTGGCGAGGATGTGGAGAAATGGGCATCCTCTTACACTGTTGGTGGGAATGCAAACTGGTACAGCCACTCTGGAAAACAGTGTGGAGGTTCCTTAAAAAATTAAAAATAGACTTACCCTATGGCCCAGAAATAGCACTTCTAGGAATTTACCCAGAGGATACAGGAGTGCTGGTGCATAGGGGCACATATACCCTACTGTTTATAGCAGCACTTTCAAAAATAGCCAAATCATGGAAAGAGCCTAAATGTCCATCAACTTACAAATGGATAAAGAAGATGCAGTTTATCTATACAATGGAGTACTACATGGCAATGAGAAAGACTGAAATCTGCCCATTTGTAGCAACGTGGATGGAACTCGAGTCTGTTATGCTAAGGGAAATAAGTCAGGCAGAAAAGGACAGATACCATATGTTTTCACTCATAAGTGGAACAGAAGACACTTAACAGAGGATCATGGGGTAGGAGGTGGAGAAAAATAGTTGAGGAGAGGGAGGGAGGCAAAGCATAAGAGACTCTTAAATAATGAGGACAAACTGAGGATTGAGAAGGGTGGGGAAAAGGGGAAAGTGGGTGATGGGCATTGAGGACGGCACTTGTTGGGATGAACACTGGGTGTTGTATGGAAACCAATTTGAACAATAAATTATATTTTTTTTAAAAAAGCAAATACAAACAAACAAAAAAAAGAATTCCTTTTGGAAGAATGAGCAATATCTTTAACAGGTATGACTTCCAGCTTCATGATCACAGTGACTAAGTGCTTATTTATTACCTTCCTGGGTAAGAGACTTCACACTTCTCAAATTTTATTTATTTAATAAGCCCTTAAGTGGTACTTACTGTATGTCAAGTACTACTCTAAGCATTTAAATCATCACATTAATCTTTACATCACCCCATTAGGTAGCTATTACTATTACCCCAGTTCAAAGATGAGGAAACTAAGGTGCAGAGAGTTTAAGTTGCTAAAAGTTACATAACTAGCGAGTAACAGGGCCAGGATTTGAACTCGGGCAGCCTTGCTCTTTAGTCTGCTTTTGCCAATGCCAATACAAACTTTTCTACACAGTATCCATGGGAATATAGTGGGATCACCCAGATTTGGTACATGCAAGTAAAAAATTATCTTCAAGCTTTTAATTTAAAATGCACATGAGTTGCCTGGGTGGTTCAGTCAGTTAAGCATTTGACTTCCACACAGATCATGAGATCAAGCCCCACAAAGCACAGAGCCTACTTGGGATTCTCTCTCTCTTTTCCTCTCTCTCCCTCTCCCCCACTTGTGCTCTTTCTTTCTCAAAATAAATAAATAAACTTTAAAAATAAATATATAAATCTCCCCCTTTTCAAGCTAACTACAACTTTCTCCTTGTATCTCCATTTAAAAAAATAAATAAATAAAAGTAAATAGGAGCACCTGAGTGGCACAGTCAGTTAAGCATCCAACTCTTGATTTCAGCTCAAGTCATGATCTCACAGTTCTTGAGATTGAGCCATGCATCGGGCTTTGCACTGATAGCCTGAACTACTTGAGATTCTCTCTCTCTGCTCCTTCCCAGCTCACGTGCATACACACTCTCTCTCAAAATAAATAAATAAATTTAAACAAATAAATAAATAAAATACATGTGAATATTGCACTATATTTATCTTCCAATACCCACTAGCACACAACTTCTACCCCCTGGGGTATTGGCACTTCATTTTGAAAGGCATAGCCTAATTCATTTTTGCAATAGATTGTTACCACACCCAATTTTGCCATTACAACACTCATTTATTTGACTACGTCTAATGGTTTGAAAACTTTCTGGTTTTGGTCAATAGACATTTTTTAAAAGAAAATTGTATATAGAATATATAATAGAGGTAATTCAGACAAGGAAGCTTCTAAATTTCTTCATTGGGATATTCAGGGTCTTTGAAAGATCCTTCACTCATTCATCCTTCTGGAGCAACCCATACCAAGTCTGCTCCCTTTCTTACATGACAGTCCTCCAAATGTGCTAAGAAAATCATGTCTCCTCTAACATCTCTTATCTGAGAAAAATAAACCTGGTTCCTATGATCATTCCTCATTGGATGACCTTTCATATTCTTCCACACACCCCAATTAAAATAGGTGCCAAAACTCAATATAACTTTTCAGGATTGGGACTATGCAAAGAGACTTTAATGGAAAGCATTTATTTAACAGATATGGATATTCTATAAAGGGACTTGTGGCAAATGGTATTTCCCAAAGATGGATGCAACAATAAATCTCATTCTATTTGCTCTTCTAGAACTTTGCCACCATCCCAGTAAATAGTGGAGTCTAATTTTCATTCCTTTGAATCTGAGTGGCTCTGTATCTCACTTGTAACCAATAGAATGCTGAGGAAGTTACTTTGTGTGACTTAAGAGGCTAAGTCATAATGGTGAAAAGTGGCCTCCACCTTGTTGTGACTTAGAACACTGTGCTAGAATACTGAGCCACTATGCAAGAGATCTGACTGCCCTGAGGCCACCACGCTGTGAGGATGCACAAATTAGCGCATGTAGAAAGACCACATGGAGAGGCTCTGAGACTATATGCAGAGAGAAAAATTCCTGGCCAGACTCTAGCTGCTCCAGTCACACCCCCTCCACTGTTCCAGTTTCAACTACTATCTGATTACAACCATATGAATGACCCCAAGCCAGAATCACCTGGCCAAGTCCTTCCCAAATTCCTGAGCCACAGAAACCATGACAGATAATAAAATTATTATTGTTGTTTTCAACCACTAAGTTTTGGCATGATTTGTTATACAGCAGTAAGAGAACTATAACAGAGTCTTAGCATTGATCCTTAATCTGAAGGAGACCAGGTCTGAAGTCAACTCCTCAGAGAATTCTGGCATTATTTATCTCTTTTTATTTGGAGAGTTAAATTCCCATCTTACCTAATAACCTACAGAGAGATTTCACAAGAGTTGTAATAGAAAGACTACTGAAATCAAAGCTCAAAATTGAAAACAAAATCAACTTGATGGCTTATATTTAAAAAAAAAAATCTATGTTAGTATTACTCAAATATTATCTCAATAACTGTATGTTTATTAGAGACACATACTGCTTTGAATTGAGTTATGTTTCCCCAAAATTCATGTTGAAGCCCTAACCCTTAATGTAAATATATCTGGAGGCATATTTAAGATGTAATTAAGTTTAAATGAGGTCAACAGTGTGGGCCTAGGGGCACCTGGATGGCTCAGTTGGCTAAGTGTCCTACTTCAGCTCAGGCCATGATCTCACAGTTTGTGAATTTGAGCCCCACGTTGGGCTCTGTTCTCAGAGCCTGGAGCCTGGTTTGGATTCTGTGTCTCCCTCTCTCTCTGTTCCTTCCCTGCTCTCTCTCTCTCTCAAAAATAAATAAAGAATTTTTTAAAAGCGTCAGCCTAAATCCAATAGGGCCTTACAGGAAGATAAAATTTCTCTATCTCTTCAGTGAGGACACAGTGAGAAGAAGGCTCTTTACAAGCCAGGAATTCTCACCGGAATTTGACTTTGCTGGCACCCTGATCTCGACATTCAACCTCCAGGATTGTGGGAGATAAGTGTCTATTGTTTAAGCCACCCAGTCTAAGATGTCCTGTTATGGCAGCCTGAGCTGGCTAACATCCATGTATGATCTATATATTACTTAGATACTTAGATTGATTGATATATATGTATATATATATACACACACACACATATATATACACATATATAACTAGACAATAAAGAAAACTAGCATCCTAAGTAAATTTATTTGCAAGCATGCGCACTTTAGGCTCCAAAAATCCTGAAAAAACAAAGATTAAACCAATATCTGTCATATATATCCTATATACATGTGTGTGTGTATATATGTATATACACACACACATATATATGTGTGTATATATATATGTATACGTATATATATATATATCCTTTAAGCTTTTCCTATACAGTAGCCCCCACTTATTTGTGGTTTCAATCACCTGCAGTCAACCACAGTCTGGAAGCAGATAATCCTCCTTCTGAAGTATCATCAGAAGGTCAATAGTAGCCTAACATAATGTCATAATACCTATGTCATTCACCTCCTTTCATCTCATCATGTAGGTATTTTATCATCTCACATCATCACATGAAGATAGGTGCATATGGTATAAGATATTTTGGGAGACAGAGAGAGATCACATTCAGGTAACTTTTATTACAGTATAAGTTATAATTGTTCTGTTTTATTATTAATTATTGTTAATTTCTACTATGCCTTATTTAAATTAAATTTGATCATAAGAGTTATGTATAGGAAAAAACATAGTATATACAGCGTTCAGCACTATCATGGTTTCAGGCATCTACTGAGGGTCTTGGAACATAGCCCCCAAGAATAAGGGAACTACTATATATTTTGAACATGTTTATTGTAAAACCAGTCATGGTATAACTAACTATGTAATAATCAAAATGGACTGTAAATATAATCCTATAAATTTAGGTGGAAACTTAAAGTTTATTCAACTACACCTAATAATCAGAGGCTCTTTTATAACATTCTCCAAAGTTGGTATGGTAACATCCAACCCAGATCCTCACGGACTACCCGAATCTTCACTGTTCAATATACTACTGTCACTCAGTGTGAATAAAGGTATGCTGAAATGGGCACTCTGATACATTTTTCATAGGTTTGTAATTCAGTACAATCTTTTTGGAAGAAGATTTTATTATGTCACTCAATGGTATTAAAAAGGTTTATGGGAGCACCTGAGTGGCTCAGTTAGTTAAGCGCCTAGTCGTGATTTCAGCTCAGGTCATGATCTCCTGGTTTGTGAGATCAAGCCCTGCATTGAGCTCCACAGTGACAGTACAGAGCCTGCTTGGGATTTTCTCTCTCTCTCTCTCTCTCTCTCTCTCCCTCTGCTCCTCCCCTGCTCACGCTCACTCTCACTCTCTCTCTCAAAATAAATAAACCTAAAAAAAAAAAATAATAACAAGGCCTATGCCCCTCAAATTATGCTTAAGTAACAACCCAGCATACAGAAAAATGTTCCAGTGCTATGATATTCATTGTGGAAATATTTGTCACATGAAAAAATTAGAAATACTGTAATTGTGCAATACCACAATAATAGTAGGAACACGGTTAGGTAAATTATTATTCTACAGAGCATAACCATGTAGCTGTGTAAAACAAGGCTAGGAGAAACTATACAAATTCTTGTCTGTTCAATGAGCTGAATAATAGCAGCAAACTTCTTAATATTCTATTATCTCTGGGTATCATATTTTAACTTTAAAAAATGTACCGAATTCAGTTTGGAAAATATGGTCATTGGAGAATCATGTGGTCATGAAGTCATAAAATCTGGAAGCTTCTAGCAACAGCCCATCTTACTGTTACACAGCTCTAACAGTTGAAGAAATCTGCCTTCTTGTAACTTCCATCCATTCTTACCAGGTCTGACAAGTGAGGTGACCAAAACAAAAAATTTATAAACCATGACACAAGTGCAAGATACTATGATTTTAACAGTTCCCAGATAACAAAAGGAGCTATCATATGCCAATCACTGTCATGGTTAATATCACATATATATAAATTATTTTTAAAAATATTTTCTATTTGGAGAAGTGTCTGTTCATATCTTCTGCCCATTTCTTCACTGGGTTGTTTGTTTTTCGGGCATGTAGTTTGGTGAGTTCCTTATAGATTCTGGATTATTAACCCTTTATCTGATATGTCATTGGCAACTATCTTTTCCCATTCCGTTGGTTGCCNTTTTCTATTTGGGAACTTTAGGCAAGATTTGCTCTTCTCCAAACCTGCCTTTTTCATCTGGAACATGGATTTGTGGTTTTAGAATTTGAAATACTGTCCAATATTTCTCACAACTCGAGTCTAAAATATCCTGCCTCATAATTGAAGGCAAATGATTGTTTTCTCCCTTTTCTTGCTGAGTGTTTTTCTGGATTTTGTTTTTCACTGTTGAATGATATTTTTCCTTGAGATATGACAGGTGAAAGCCAAGTGCACAAATTGCCAAATGAAGTGTGGTCAGGATCAGCCAGGGGCAGCAGGTAGGAAAGGCTTGTTCCTTGGGACCACACAATGTCATGGGACTATTAGCAGAATGATTCACATATATTTAGTGTGGGAGCTGGAGCTGAAGCTGAAGGGAGTTTGAGGGACAGAATATGAGGCTATTGGTCCATCCTGGGGACTAGAGACCGTGTGTGCTTGAGTTTTGTGATGCTTTTTTGCCATGACTCCATGAGGAGTACCACTTTGGGTACTAAAGCTTTCAGGCTTCTATGGTATATCCACTTTCAAAGTATATAACAAATGTCTGATTATTTATCCTGTTGAGTATAAAATGGAACCAATATAAATACATACACTTAGGGTGTAATAATCATTTCATCAACTATAATGAATGTGTCCTGGTTGAGTGACTTCATGTCAGGAAAAGCTGAAAGTCTTAGCTGGCCAAGCTTTGAGAAAAATTTCTGTGGAAAATGTACTCTTATATCTTGATAGGGGCTGGATTACACAGGTGTATGAATTTGTCAAAACTCAGCAAATGTACAATTAAGACTGAGAACTAATTTCACATCAGAAGAAAATACTTTAAACAAATATTAAACTCCAATATGCATGAGGAAGTATTTGGAGGGAATTATACTTACATCTGAAAGTTACAAAAAATAAAATGGATTGATGACAGACACAGGAATGGATACACATGTGATAAAACAAATACATAAAATGTTAGTGGTGGAATTTAGGTATTCCTGAGCTGGCTCATATAGGCTCACGAGAGCTGATTTTGCAGACATCTTCCCCAACTCATGCTGGTAGCTTGAAATTGGTCATGGTGGGAATATCTATACCACAGAAATCAGCAAACCACATAAATTAAAGCTTTTTAAATTTTTCACCTGGAAAGACGCTTACCAACACACCAGTGAATGTGTGGCTTATTCATTGTAAACTTCCTTCAACTTTGCTGTAGGCTTGAAATTTTTCATAATTAAATATTGGCAAAACAATATGACTCAGTGTGCTTTTAGTAAAGAAAAAATAGATTAATAGTCTGTTTTTAGATATTTGCTTCTGAGTAGAATTTAGTAGGTAGCGGAAAGGCATTCCTCCCACTGCAACAGCTAAGAAAAATAAAGACTTATCACAAAATCATATTTTTAAAAACAGTGTGGAGAATCACAGAGGTAAAGAGGACTAGAAGAGCAAAGTTTCAGAGGAGAAGAGCACATAGAAAATGAGTTGAGATTGCTGGCAGTTTTCTTCCCTTGGGGGAAAGGGGTGGGGCATTTGCTGAGGCAGGCCCTGACTGAGGACTGGGCTCAGTATGCAAAGGGAAAGAGAAATCAGGGGAGCTTTCCACAGCCCTGGTAAAACAGAACAGAATCTAAAGGAGTCCCAGATGCATGGCTGGGTTTTCCCTCACAGGACAATTATTACATTTGGGGTTGCACAGGACACTGGGGATCTGAGCCAGGAAGGAATGGTGAAATCACTCTCCAGTCTCAAAGTTCACTAGTGGGAGTGTCTTACAACCATACTCAATATTTGGTAGATTTTGAATCTGTGTGACCCTGAGGCTAAAGACCTCAACTTTCAGGGCAGAAGTGACAAAGACACTAGAGAATCTTAATCCAAAGCCCAAGGAGACTTGGCCCAGAAAGAGGCAGGACCAGAAATGCAGTTAAACCTCCCTCAGTCTCACATTTCATAGATGACAAAGCCCCACTGGGGCAACAGATATGCACCAGGTCTCACCCTGGGACATTTGCAACCCAGGTAGAACAGAATCTAACTGTAAACAGCCATGGCCCAGTTTACTTTCTCAAGACATCAAGGTGATCATCCCTTTATACTGTCTGTCCGGCTGAGAAAAGGAAAGCCCTTTCTGGGGAAAATAACGTTTTCAGTCTCTCTGGTTCTCTTATACATTATGTCTGGCAAACAACCATAAATAATGAGACATGAGACATGAGACAGATAGGAGAATGGGGCCAATAACCAAGAGAAAGAAAATTGTCACTAAAGCAGATTCATAAAATATCCAAAGGGTAGAGTTAGCAGAGAAGGACTTTGAAAATAACTACTATAATTCTTTTTTAACAGAGAAAATGATGGACAAAAAGATGGATGAAAGATGAATTTCAACACTGAATAGTCATCTATGTTTTAAAAAGAAATGGGCATTCTAGAACTGTAATACCTGAAAATAAGAACCCATTGGGTGTATTTAACAGCAGATAGGACACAGCAGAAGTTAAGCTAGTGAACTTGAAGACATGTGGATAGAAAACAAAAACATATTGAAGGGCAGATGGAAGAAATGATAAAGAGAGTATCAGAGATATGCAGAATATAGAGTCTAACATATGTGCAATTGGTATCCCAGAAGGTAAGGAAGAATTAGGAAGGAGAAATACTAAAGTAAAGTCCTTGCAAACACCAGTGAAAGGTGTATTACACTCAGATGTTCAGATCCTGGGTGTTGTATTTACTGATTGTGTGACACTGAGTAAATACCATATCTTCTCTGATCTCCTTTTTCCCTCATCTATAAAATTGAATCAATATTGTTAATTCCAATATTATTTATTCATAGTATTACCTATAAATGATAAAACTATTAAGGTACTGTGAAAAAAATTTTAATTGTTTTCATTGTCTTCACCACTGTTTCCTTGCTTAGTTATTCTAGTGGGCCAGTATGTAATCTCTAGCCCTAGCACACACCACACTAAAATTGGCAATTGGCTAAAATGAAATTGGATTTCACTTAGGCTGTATCTCACTTCTATCCAAAATATTTTTACTTTTATTGCATATATCCTCATATTTTTCCGATTTATGTAACAAGCAGCATCTATTCCAGGGATCACTGAAATAGGATTTCCCTTCTGAGATTATTTCCTGGGACTAAAGTTCTTGGGTGGAGGGAGAACATGAGAGGCGGAATGGGAAATACGCCCCTAATTTGAGTTAGGGAGGATTGAATTCATCTAAATTCTTTACTCATTTAGTCTCTAGTCACATTAGAACTGAGCGAAAGCCCAGAATCATATCAGGAAGGGTGGACCCATAAAACTCACCATAATAACGTGTAACTGTGAGCATACATATATATTTATAGGCATATATATATATTTTTTAAAAGCTCTAATGGAACACAAGCCTGGGAAACATAATCTCAAATGGAAGATTCGTTACCACGGAAACCCAAACTACGCATTTTCTGATTCTGATCTATCCACTAGAATTCTAAACCATGGTCTCCAAATTAGTTTATGCCCTTTTATCACTTTTGTTGTTGTTGTTGTTTTTACCAATAAATACAGAAAAGAAAATAATGGAAGCTGGAGACTGAGCAGGTGGGGATATGAGAGAGGGAAAAGAAAAGGGTGGAGAAGAAAATGAAAGCAGCAGAGCATTAGTCAGCTCAGGCTGCCGTAACAAAATACCATAGACTAGGTGGCTTAAACAACAGAAATTTATTCTCTCACAGTTCCGGAAGTCCAAGATCAAAGTGTCAACAGTGTTGGCTTCTTCTGACATCTCTCTCCTGGGCTTACATATGTCTATCTTCTTACTGTGTCCCCCCATGTCCTCTCTCTCTATGCACCTACATCCCTTGTATTTCTTACTTTTCCAATAAGGACACCAATTCTATTGAACTAGAGTCCCACCCTTATGATCTCATTTAACTTTAATCACCTCTTAAAGGCCATATTTCCCAATTCAGCCATGTTTGGGGTTAGGGTTTCAACATACAGAGGTTTGGGGGAACATAATTCTGTTTATAACAAGCAGAATAAAGAAGGATTGGTGTTAACTAATGGCTTCATAACTAAAAATGCTTTGCCATGTCCACACCATTACCAACAGATGAGAAAGCTACAGAACTTTGTTTCTTCTCTTTATGGAGGTTTTGAGGGCAGGGGTGATAGTCTGCTTGCTTTGGTGGCTTAGGTTCGTGGGTTTTGGAGTCCTGAGTCTTTCCTATCATCAGCTTTCTGACAATATTTTGTTCTCTTCTCTTCTGATGATGTTCTATTCTCTTCAAATATCCTATTTTCTGAGAAATGGAGGCTTATAGCCATTCCAGGTATTTCTTCAAAATTAAGCAGCCCAATGGTGACCAAAATTGCTGGAGATGAGTCACAGAGCACCTACCCTGATGCATCACGTTCCCAAAGGGGTGGGATGCTGCATGTCTCTGGCCTGATCCTCTATCCACGACAAACCTCACTCTTTCCTGTCAATGTATATGAAATAGTACATTGATCCAAGTCAATTAAAAAAAAAAAGCTTATTATTTGGGAGGCTATAGATACTGGAATAAAAACATCTCAGACACTATCCTCAGGGAGCTGACAGTCGAGTGGGGAAGATAATTACTGAGGCAGAATCAAACACATCTCAATAGTCCAAGGGGAAGCACCAGTGAAATCTCAGGTGAGAGTGATTCATTCTGACTGGGAGAATCAGGGAATACTTCATGGAGAAGTAAGGTTTGGACAGGACCTGGAATAGTGAATAGGAATTTCACAGGTGGAAAAATCACAGAGTGTGGGTTACAGGGAGTGGAGTGTAAAGAAAGCAAATCATTCCGCTCAGATGAAAAAGCATGAGCAGGGGCGCCTGGGTGGCTCAGTCGGTTATGCATCCGACTTCAGCTCAGGTCATGATCTCACAGTTTGTGGGTTCGAGCCCCACATCAGGCTCTGTGCTGATGGCTTAGAGCCTGTTTCAGATTCTATGTCTCCCTCTCTCTCTGCCCCTTCCCCACTCATTCTCTGTCTCTCAAAACTGAATAAATGCTTAAAAATTAAAAAGAAAAAGAAAGAAAGAAAAAGCATGAGCAAAGTCATGGGAGCACAAAAATAATTGTAATCTTCAGAGATAAATACTAAATCTGACACAACTGGAGTGGTCGTTCTCAGTCTTTAGAGTGCATCAGGTCACCTGGAGTGCTGGATAGGACAAGGGAAGGAAAAATAAGATAAAAACAGAGGGAGGCAAACCATAAGAGACTCTTAAACACAGAGAACACTCTAAGGGTTGCTGAGGGGGGTGGGGTGAAGAGGTGGGTTAAATGGGGGATGGGCAATAAGAAAGGCACTTTTTGGGATGAGCACTGGGTGTCATATGTAAGAGATGAATCACTGGGTTCTACTCCTAAAGCCAAGACTACACTGTATGTTAACTGACTTGAAAACAAAAACCAAAAAACACGGATTGCTTCCCTGCCCCCTCCCTCAGGAATTTCAGACTCAGGTCTAGATAGAGCCCAAGAATTTGCATTTCTTTCTTTTTTTTAAGTAGGTCTTTTTTTTTTAATTTTTTAATGTTTTATTTATTTTTGAGAGAGAGAGAGACGGCGTGACCAGGGGAGGGTCAGAGAGAGAGGGAGTCACAGAATCCGAAGACAGGCTCCAGGCTCTGAGCCAGCTGTCAGCACAGAGCCTGAAGTGGGGCTCGAACCCACGAACTGTGAGATCATGACCTGAGCTGAAGTCTGAGGCTCAACCGACTGAGCCACCCAGGTGCCCCAAGAATTTGCATTTCTAACAAGCTTCCAAGTGATGTTGATATCCAGTGGATCCAGAGGCTGAACTTCAAGAACAACTGGATTAAGAATAGCGAAGGAGGTAATGGTAAATATGCTAGAGTGTGGGCTTTTTTCTTTAGACAACAGAGGATCATTATGTCACTTAGACAACCACTTGGAGGATGAGTTGTAAGGCTTGGGGGAAGCTTTACAGCTGCCTAGGAAAGGGGGCAAGTTCTGAAGCTGTTTTAATTGTCCAACTGAGAAATAATAAACAATGAGGGCCTACTTTGGAATTGAGTCATCAGAATGTATAAGAAATTAAAGATGCAAATGACATTCCAGAAGCAGAATTGAACATGGAAGGAAAAGAGAAGAAGTTGAAAACCACATGACAGTTTCTTTTCAGGAGACTGGACAGGTTTTTAAAACATTCCAGAGAAAATGCACAAGAAGATGAGTAAGAGTGGAAAAATGGCTCTGGTCCTTGGGACGGGTCCCAGGTGCCCAGAGATGGGGCATGGAGAAATGAGCAATGGGTTATTAGAAACCAGTTGGAGCTCTACAGAGAGGTGGGGTTGAAGATGAAAGTTAGCATGAAAAGAAAATACACTCAAAGCAGAACGTGAGGAGGGCTGACTAAGAGGCCAGAAGAGGAAGGAGAACCAATGAAGTGGACCAAAAGGGAGCCAAGGGCAAAACCTTCTGAGAAACCCAGAAGAGACCAAGGAGGAAGCAGTTCAGCAGAAGCGGTGGTGGAGCAAGTTAGAGAGAGGCAGAGAATCATTTCGGTGGCTGGTAACTTGGACACTCCTGTTTACTTATTCTTTCAAAAATATTTGTCGAGGGGCACCTGGGTGGCTCAGTCGGTTCAGCGTCCGACTTCGGCTCAGGTCATGATCTCACAGCTTGTGGGTTCGAGCCCCACGTCGGGCTCTGTGCTGACAGCTCAGAGCCTGGAGCTGCTTCAGATCCTGTGTCTCCCTCTCTCTCTGACCCTCCCCTGCTCACGCTGTCTCTCTCTCTCTCAGAAATAAATAAAACATTAAAAAAATTTTTTTTAAAAATTTGTCGAGGGCCAACAATATACCCTACATTTACCTGGTTGCTAGGGGCACAGCTGTGTCCAAAACAATGGTCTGCTGCTTGCGGGGTGGGGTCAGAGCCAAGGTGTTTCACAAGTAGGAGCGTCCTGTAATCTATCATTACAATTGTGAAGGAAAAGATGAGGAGGGAATATCCGGCAAGAGGGTTGACTGTCAAAACGTCACTTAAGCTTGTGCTAAGACAGATGAGCTGCACAAAAGGAAGCAAGAAAAGAATGCCTGTGAAAGCCTGCAACAGGTAATATGTGTTGTGTCCCAAGAAAATGAAAGGGAACCAGGTGACTGAGACATAGAGAGTGAGTGGGAAAGCAGTGTGACATGAGGCTGGCAAGGCAGGCAGGGACCCAAAACTGCAGGACTTTTGCTCCAAACCTTGTTAAAATTCCCCCACTGCAGAAGCCTCTTTCAGAGCGGTGTGTGAGCCCTTCAACACATCTGCCTCGGTGCTTCACACTAACACCAGCTTGTTTTTAAACTAAACTGAAAATTCGAAATTGATAATTCACCTCCTTCACCAGATTTGGCTCTGAATTGCCTTTGGATTTCTCCAGCATTCAAAGCTAGCCTCACAGGACTAAGGCTTGCCATGATTGCAGATATATATAAAAATATATTTATGCGCCTGAGGCTCAGAAAGCAATTTCCAAAGAGAATTTCTAAAGCTGTTTTGAGCATTATGGAGCCTCTTGAGATGATGGATTCTTTCCAAACACATAACAGAATTCTATACATCCTAATGAAAGTTCACAGCAATAATATTGCTTTTTGTCCTCTCCCTGCCTGCCTAGCACTTTTGGGGTCTGAGGGCACATAAAGCAGTGTAAGGCCTGAGCTTTTGCTCTCATTAAGCTCACGGTCTCACTGAAAAATCAATCTTGCCAGGGGGAAGGGCTTGGCAGTTCCTCTATCTTATTATTAACATTTTTCTGCAACTGGATTTACAATCTTACCTGAAGGGGCAAGTCTAATATAGTATTAAGGTGCGTGGGAGCCAGACAGACCAGGGTTTGAGCTCTATCTCTGCACTTCGCTGGCTGTGTGACCTTGGGCAAATTGCTTTACCTCTCTGAGGCTCACTGTTCCTCTCTGTGATGTAATACCTCCTTCATAAGGTAGTTACGAAGATTAAGTAAGCTCTGTATATGAAGCACTCAATACTTAATCTGGAACAAGTATTGAGCTATCATTACTATCCTGACAGAGCAAATTGAGGCAAAGGAAAAATGCACCAGACGGGACATAGACACTGGTGATGGGCTTAGGCCCAAGCTGCTCCATGCCCCCAGAGAGAAGAAAAGTAAGTCTCCTGCACCTTCCACGCCAACCCCCGTCTCCTCCCTGCTTGAGACTCTTCCAGATGTGGGGTATTCTTCCCCAGCCATCTGCCACTTTCATAGACACCACTTTTCTGTGTCATTTTACAGGGGAGCTATGTGTTTCCCAGGCTGCTGAAGGTCAGTCAACGGCTAATATAGACTTATCATATTCCTCTTCTCCTGACAAGCCATGGACTTTTACTGCTCCACCTCAACTTGCCTGTCCCCTCACACCTTTTCACACCCCAGGAGTGTCAGGATTTAAGGCCAGCTCCTGGGTCTTCAAGAGCCACTTTAGTTTTCCTTCCATCCCACCTGGCAACTTGGCAAGGTCTGGATGGGTTAATGTTTCAGGAAACCCCTAGGGAGGTGAACTCCAGGTTCCCACTGATACATCAAAAGGGCGCAAAGAAAGTGTCAAGTTGGTGGGTCCCTGCAGCCCAGTCGGGTATGGAGAGGGGTTGTGTGTTACTATACAAATGTTTCCATTCAGAATGACTCATCCACTCTGAAGTTGGCAACCTCGGACCCTGGAACAACTTGGCAAATGGAAAACTAAGGGGATTGTTCATGATGTATGTTTGTATCCCCAGCACCATGATTTAAATACCACCTCCCTCCACACACCTCCTTAGGTACAGTGGACAGATGCACACGTTGTCTCAACTCTCAGTTTGCCCAAGAATCTGACCATAGGGCAGGAAGGAACCCCTAGGGACACCAGCCCCTTGAGTTACTCTGGGCCCTTGTGGAAAGGGTGCGATATTATACAGTTTCAGAAGAACGGATGACAGAGACCATTTTCAAAGAAGTAACTCCGTGACTGTCATGCAGATATAAAATGAATGCATGTCATGGAGTTTATCCAATTCATTAATTAATAAGGGAAAGCAGACATTAAAACTGCTCCAAGTGACAATTTGAATGTTTTTTAATTTTATAGGCGATTTAAGAATGAAAATGTACTATAAGATCACTACGTTAAAATCTAAACTGGTTAATACCTCACAAGGTCAAAAACCATAACCTTGTGGTTAGTCTCTTCCCTCCCTCAGGACGGAAATTATTTTTTGTCCATTGCCAAATTGTGAATGATTTTTCTCCAGCCTGCTCCAACCTACTCTTCAGTGTTCCCTCGCGTGTCCCTTCACCCAGCCCAGATCTCTGCTCTATCCACACAGTTCAAGACCCAATTTAACTCTTTTCTAGAAACCTTCCACCCAAGTTGGATAACAGCTAATTCAGCAACTCATTATGGCTTTCTCTCTTCATCCGTGGGATGACTGCATGGCAGGAACTGAGACACACGGCAACATCGGCTGTGGATCATGATACTCTCTTAACAACAAGTAGCAGAGGGGCTCCGATTGCTGCACACCATGAGTTGCTCCACTTACTGCGATTGTGTGGAAGCCCCAGCCACCAAGATTTGACAGGCCATGGTTCAGCCTGGGTCATGGACATAAAGGAGCAAACTCCTGAAACACAAAGCCAGAACCGGGAAAAACGACCATAGAAAACCACAGTGAAACGCCTCAAACAAGACCCGTAAGATGTGTGTATTTCATTTCATGCTAATTATTGTGTTAATTTAACCACATTTAAAAAAACTAAATTTAAAAAAGGATCACAATGGATATCATTCCTTTCATCTGCACACCTAGCAACGGTTTACAACACGTCTATTTGTGAGCCTGTACTGTGTGCAGTGGTGCATAAAATAGACACCATTCCTGCCCTTCTGAAGCTTATGGAGAAGGGACTCTAGCAAATACCAATCTTCCCTTACATATTTCATACCTTCTCAAAGGGTTTTCATGTACAAAGCTCTCAAGTCTCAAGTCCTTTCAGCTGTTTCTCCAAAATGCATCCTGCCTGTAACAAACTTGCCCTAGGGCCCTTCCACCCTTCCCCTAAGGCCCAAGCCCTTCCCATCTCCTGCCTGCGCAGCTGCAGTAGCCTCCTCAAAGGCATTCCTGCTCTCCTCCTCATCTCCCGCCTATTCTTCTTAATACAGGCAGAAAGTCTTTTCACAACATGAGTTGTATCAAATCTCTCCATAGTTTAAAACCCCATTCACCACCTGCAAGGCCCTCATGGTCCAGTGCCTGCCTATTCCCCATACTCACCTCTCTGTTCCTGGAACAGCATCAAATTTACTTCTGGCTCAGGGCCTTTGCACGTGCTATTCCCTACCCTAATTCTTCTCTGACAGACTCCTTTTATCATTCAAACCTCGGTTCAAATATAACCCTTAGAGAGCTTTCTTCACCCACAGTCTCAGTAACACCACCCCCCCCTCCGTTGTTCTATCATATCTCTGAAGCACTCATCATGGTAATTACCTTGCTCTTTATTTGTTGATTTCCTGTCTCTCTACACTTGATCGCAAGTTCCTTGAAAGAGGGGCTGTGTCTGCCTTGTTTACTGTTGAATACCCAGCACCTAAAGTAACACTTGGCCCACGGGGTGCATAGAACGCCTGACATAGTGTGGTTTCCTATGAATATTTGTGGAATGAGAAAATAAAGATGTGACTTACTTTTTTTTTATCAAAAATCCAAGCATCACAATTTTTACTCAAGGCAAACACTGGACAGTTAAAGGCACAGAAACAGAATTTAATGAATTTAGAGTTAGATGATAAGCTCTGTGAAAGGAGCTCTCATGGCTCCTGCTTATGATATATGCCCCAATGCTTAAAGCAGAGCTTGGGACATAACTGGTACTTAGCACTTACTGAGGTTGGTGCATTTCTGGGTGGAAGAGCCTGCTCAGGCAGGGTGGGGCCCAGCAAGCCGTTCTCTCTGAGCTGACAGTGGAGACTGGGTTGGAAAAGAACTTCAAGTCCTTGCCTGGCATGCATCCCTTCTAGAAAAGGATTCTTGGGAAACTGGAGGTCATCTCGCTCAGTCAGCAGCTGAATCTGAGAACAATTTTGTACCAAACTGATTGCTCTCCACTTAAGTCCCTTTCTCCATGAAGCTCCTTGAGTGTAGATTGAGAAGTTTATCATCCTAGCATTTTTTTTTTGTCTGTTTCTATAGTTCCTTATTTATAAAAGTGGGGGCTCTGGAATAGATCTTTAAATTCCCTTCAGAGCCAACATTTGATGGTTTTAAGTGAAAATGTGTTCCACCTGGAACCAAAGGGTGTTCAGGTCAAGCCTTTAAAGAAAACAATTCAAGTTTAAGTGGAAGGAGGACATCCAGAGTTGGTTATAGAAGCTCCCTCACAGCAGGTGTCCCAGGTAATGAGGCCCTCACTCACCTGACCCCGACGTAGTACGCAACAGCATGAGATGATTATGAAACCCATATCCTGTCCCCTCCAGGGCTTGGCATTTAGGTTCCTGGAACTTCTCCACTCTAAGCAGAGATACTATTAAAGAATGTTTTAAATTGAGGAATGAGAAACATTCTCCACAGGAGTTTTTAAAGTCCATGTGTGAGACTGGTGTTCTTAAGCTCAGCATCACCTGGGGGTGCTTGTTAAAAGTGTAGTCTCCGGCTGACTTCCAGCACTCTGACTCAGTGGATCTGCACTTGCAGAACTTCCAGTCGATTCTGGTGTAGATTTGTGGTGGAAAACTACTCGCATCCAGTGCAACCTGGTGTGAAGGAACGTGCGCTCTGCAGGGACACGGGCTTAGACAGGCTTGGGACCTCTCCTCCTCTGCTTCCTGTGGCTGTGTGAGATGAGAGGGTCCCAGCAGCCTCTTCACAGGTCAGCTTCAGGCCAGCAGGCTCAACAGCCCTGTCAGTCATCTGAAGGGCCTGTCTTCACAATGCCAAATAGCTAGATGCTTAGACAGGACAAGGCCACTCACGTCCAAGCATACAGGGTAAGTAAACCCAACCTCTGGTAGGAGCAAGTTCTTTGTAGATGAGTGAACACATGAGTGGATTATCTTAAGTCTACCAAGTCTTGAAAATGTGATTTTTTTTTTTGGCTACCTCTTGCTCCCCTGTTAAATTGATTGAAGGAACTTGAATAGCAAGCTTGATTCTGCATGAATGGTATTTTCCTCAGGTCTTCTGAAAATGCTATTCCTCTACTCCTCCTTTCTAGAGGTGATGGCAGGGAACATCAAGCTCTTTTACAAAGCTCTTATCCACCATCACATACAAACCTACAAAACTAAAATTCATGCGTTTGTCCCCAAAGTTGGAGAATCCAACGAATGTAGAGTCACTGGAGTCACATTTCCCAATGATAGCCACCCCACTCTGTGGAGATAACCAACAACCTGCAGTAATACTGGAAATCCCTACTCAGAGGAAGTCAATGGGGGAAGTGAAGAGGCCAGAATTCAAACAGGGTTATTCACTACAGGTCAGAGAAACAATCATAGAAACAACCAAGGGGTCCCTCTCAGGCCTCAACCTCTGAGAACTCTCCTCACACCCATCCCCAGAACCCTATCTCCAGGGGTCTGTCTCAGGCACATAGGAGAAGACAGTTCTCACAGAACTTCTCTGAAGCTCTGAGTCCAGAGAAGAACCTGTGAAGAAAAGAATCAAAGGCTCAGGGCTCTTATCTTCATTCTATGCCTTCACCTCCTCTCTGCTCTTGAGGTTCTACCTCCAGCCCATAGAAAATAAAAAGCTGGAGAATGAGAGAGGAAGCAAGAAGTCTCCTTCCTGTCATGGTACTTCCCACACAGAAAGTACCAAGGGTAGTATTGCTATTGTATTGATTCAAGGAACAATGTTCTTCGGTACTAGGTCCAGGCAGCTCTAAAGACTCAAAAAACAAAAACAAAAACAAAAACAACAAAAAACAAGGGTCCAACCAAAAAGTGCCGATGCTCATTATTCTTATGCTCAGACATCAGCGCCTAACCAACTGTAAGCCCAAGGTCACAAGCATTTCAGACTCTTGAGAAAGAGAAAGAAAGACATGATACGGAGATGACTAGTGGTCAGTGTCAGGCAAGGGAGACTCCAGAGCCAGCAGGTTCTGGCCCCAGAGGTATTTCTAAGAGCAATAATGGCATAGCTCTGTCAAACCAAAAGAAAAGACTAGCTTGTTTCTCTCATGTAAGCAGTTGAAGCATTATTGGGAATGTAATTCTTTATGTGGTGAGTTCCAGAAGCCTTTACTACCCATCAGTGAGCCAAAATAACTAGAATTCTAAAGTCAGAAAGGACCCATCAGGCGTGGGGAGCCAAGGGCATATGCTCACTGGGAAGAGAGAACTAGGCCAATAGTGCACTGGAGGTGTAGACCCCCTGGAAAGTCGCCAGCCCCCAACTTAGTCTTGTAGCTAGTAGACTGTTACCACGCAAGAAACTGGTGCCAGGTTTGTCTGAGCTAATGATTTTTCAACATAAGCCCCAAATTCCGATATTTATGGGAAATTTCCCAATTTTAAGATGTTGGCAACTAAGTCAATGTTATTTAAAATACTGCATGGGCCAAACAAAACCCATCTGGATCTCAGAGAAGGGTAGGTTCAGGTTGCGGGCCTCTAGCTAATAACTTCTGATACAAATCAATTATTTCACAGCCAATAAAGTAAAAGCTAATGAAAATTGGGTGCTTCACATGCATTATTACATTTAGTCCTAACAGCTGAGAAAATTAAGTTTCTAGAGAACAGGTAGCTTCTCCAAGGTTGCATAGCTATGTACATAGGGAGACAAATTCCAATCCAGGTTTGTCTGACATTAAGTGCTAAATGCTTAGCCATTAAGTGATATTGCAGTTCCAGAAACAAACAACAGTTGCTTTTAAACTCAATCATCCCAAGGAATGACACACTAAAATTGACAACTGGTTTTTGAATCTCTTAGTGTTTGTGGGAGGATAAGACCAGGAAAAGACTTACAGGCATACAAAAGAGAAGCTATAACTCTCCCAGCACACAATGGCAGGAGTTATATTGAGAATGTTCTTTCATTCTCCATAGTGCAAGAATCCCCTTCCTGGCCCCATGGAATGAGTGTACTAGTCCCTTGCTACTCAAAGGGTAGTCAATGGACCAGGAGCTTTGGCATCTGCTTGGAGCTTGTCAGAAAGGTGAACCTCAGCCACATCCAGGGCAGCATTTATTGAATGGGCTGCTTAACAAGATAGATAATCAGCCGAGCTCAAGTCGGACACTTAGCCGACTGAGCTACACAGGCACCCCAAGAGCATATATGTTCTATAAGTAGAAAAATATGGTTGTAGGCTCACTGATGCTCAACATTGCCAGTTGATGAAAGAAAACCAAGATTCCTGGCTGGGCAGGGACCGCTCCCACAGAGCCATTGCTGGCAAAAACCCTCACAAAATGCTATGGGCATAGATGTGAATCCAGAACTGGGGTGCTACCACTCATCTGCCCGCTCTGACTGTGGCTGGAATGTCATGCAGAAAGATGCCCATGTCTGGACCTCTAATCCCTTGTACTTATTAGAACTTACTGCAGACCCTCTTTGCTCCATAGCACATGAGTCCTTTCCAGAAAATGGGGCAAACTCCTGTCCTGACTCTTCTGCCATTCCTGCTAAATTTTCAACTGTCCTTATGCACTGGATACCCTTGCAGGAGAAACATTATGGGAGTACAGAGGACAGACAGGCCAGTCAGCTCATGTGCCTGCTCATGCCAACGTACCTCTCCCCACTTACTCAAGATCTAAGGCCTCCCCAGTGACTGTGCCTTGCGGGAAAATTCTCAGTATCCCTAAGGCAACCCAAATTCTTTAAACATATATGTCACCTCCAACTCCTTCTATAGCCCTCACCTGCCTCAGAGACCATAATCACTCAAGGAAAAATAAAGTAAAATTTCCCAACACCCACCTCCTCCTCCCCACGGACCCGCTTTGTGCACGTGTGCAGCTGGAAAGCAGCTCCTGGCTCTAAACCACCAAGGCTTTCCATTCCAGTTAAACTGTGATGTTGCCATGGAAACAACCAGTGAGGTGTTTCTCTGGCTGTGACCCAGACTGAGGACCCGAGGCCCACACTGCAGACACCCTCGTCGGCTGGCATCCCAGAAGCCCCATGCCATCCCTCCACAACCCAGGGTAGCCCCCAGGGCCTCCATGGGGCCATTCACAGCCCCGTGTGTGTAGGTGCATGGACTCACATGTTTGTTTTCTTTTCAGCCCAGCCCCTCCCGACACACAAAAGGCACATTCTTGGGGGGGAAAAAAGAAAGAAAAGAAAAAGAAAAATGTATTTTTTTCCTGCATTCCAGCTGCCTGAGCTAAGCGGAGGAATGAATGGTTTGGGAAAAATCTCACACAGGAATAAATTTACAAGGGACAGCTGAGCGGATAAATTCAGTCCCCAAAGAGGGGCATTACGAGGCCTTTTGGCAGGAGACTGCCCCTTGTGCAAAGCTGTCTAAAAAGAAAAACAGAGCAAGAGAGGGGAGCTTTCAAACCCACCCCAAAATAAACCTTTCAGAAATCCTTTTAACTCCCTCTAGCTGTTAGCATTTCAAGACAGGAGGAGGCCCATTAACCAAGGCAAATCAATCCTTTCTCCATGAACCGCCTGGGTCCCTGAACTTGTCTGGAATGCTGCCTTCACTCCTCTCTTTCCCAGGTAAATGGTTCAAACTTACCCAGGTTTTCTGGCTTGACCCATTGTCCACGTATTCAAAGACAAAAATGGAGTTTGACCTAGTAAGAATCTGGCAAACCTCAAGAGATGTCTCCCCAGGAAACCCCCTGAGCTGGAAAGTGGGCCAAACAGGATATGGGCAGACTGGACAGGGCTGGGAGCTGGGCAGAGGCCCGCCCCATGGGAAGGGGGAAGCACTATAGGAGAGGATGGCACTGTGGCTACAGGAGGGTGGCTGCCACCAACGTTGACGGATGCTGGGTCTAAACATAACGTGTTTGTTCCTTTGAGTTGCCATAGCTGTTTTCTACACAGATTAAGTAAGATTAGGCAGGAATCATTTTTGGACATTTCTCTCCAAAATGCGTGTTGAATACTTGCCTCTCCCCTGCTTGCTTAGCACCTCCTTGACTCACCACAACTAGCTGTTGGTTACCAGAATTAGGAAAATCCCCTTGTTCCATTGAGGTCTGAAAACTCTCTGAACCCATATCCTCTCCCTTTTCTCTGGAAACCAAATCCTAGAACTTTTACAGCTAGCAATGACCTTCTTGTTCCTCGTCACAGCTTTTCCCAGGCTCTTTAACCCACAGGAGAGCCTGAGACTCTAAGCCTAGCTGGACAGGCTCCTCTGGGAAAGCTGAGCTGTTGATGGTCACCAAACATGTCCACGTTTGGATGCTTTGAGCAGTGCAGAGCTCAAGTTACATTGCTCCTTCTCTACTGGTATTTTACTTCTGAAGTCATTGTCAGTCAGGGCCTGGTGAGCATTTACAGTGCTATCCTGCACTGTGTGTGCACTCGGAGACACAAAAAGATAATTCAATGATTAATCCTTGCCCCCAGTGAGCTCCAAATTCTGATTAGACAATAATTACCAGTTGCTGTGGACTGGCTGTGTTCCAGGCCCTAAGCTTTTTACTGAGTACTTCATTGCGATAAGTACTTTGGTTGCATTCAATATACAGGTTTTCCCTGCTAGCAGAAAGTGGCATTCCTATGAAACCTCTCATAAGCCAAAATGACGCGAAGCGAAGAAGCAATTACTATTTTGTAAAAGTGAAAATGCTCTCAGATTTCTTTCAGTTAGCAAAAACAGGTACCAATGAAGGTCTTGTTATGTAAACACATAAAAAGTGGCATAGGGGTACATGGTGGCTTAGTTACTTAAGAGTCCAACTTCAGCTCAGGTCATGATCTCACCGTTTGTGGGTTCAAGACCCACATGGAGCTGGGATTCTCTCTCTCTTGCTCTCTCTCTCTGTCTCTCCCCCACTCATGCTTGCTCTCTCTCACTCAAAAATACATTAATTAATTAAAAAATGGCATAAAGTGAACTTTTGGATAGCAGGAGAATCTGTAGAAGTCAAATGCTCAGAGAAATCTAACTGGAGATAAAAGTTCGGTCTACCTCTTACTAGCTATGCATCCTCATGCATTAATCTCTGAGTCTCATTTTCCTCATTTGTGAAGCAGATATTTATCTGTAGCTACTTTGCAAGACTGTGTGAGAATTTGATTAAACCATGTTTGGAAGCTCTTAACTCAGTGACAAATGCATAGTGCTCGAAATGGCATTGAGCAAACAGTACTCAAACAGCATGGTTGAGTGTCTGGGTTGGTGAACAGGAGACGGCACTGGGAACAAGCATATCCAAGATTACAGAAACTCTTCCCCCCTTCCCGCATATCTTGTTTCATGCATCTCTTCCATCTGGATGTTCCTGAATTGCAGAAACACCTCCTTTACCCTCAATGGAGGAGACCAGCTACCCTTCATGTGAAAATCCTGCAGAGTTCTCAGCCAAAACAGTGACAGCCCATATTCATTGCATAATCTTTGCATGTTAAACATGGAGAATACCTCCTACTACAAGAGGGAAAAGACATAGAAGAGCTGCAGATGATCCTGCGCTTCTTCCAAGAAAGAATCCTTCACCAGTATCTTGTTTTCCACTATGTCCTGTGAATCACATGTAAATAGTAACTGGGTACGTTTGGTTAAGTCTGATTTAACAATTAAATGTTTTATCTTATCTTAATAAGGAAAGAAAAAATTAAGAATTTTTTCATTTTAATGTAATGGGTATCTATGTAAAAACACATACACATACTTACATTTACAAAACTGAATTGGAAGAGGAGTCCACACACTAATGAAAATGGTTACCTAAAGAAAGTAGATTGAAGAAGTTATGGATAAGAGTGAAATTTTCTGAACATATGTTTTTCAATATTTTGTATTTTAATTAAGTAAATGCTTTACATATAAAAACCATATAATTAAGGCAAATAAGAAAGGAAAACAAGCCATAAAATTGAACATAAAAAATATAATCCAACTATACAGCATATTAAAATGAAATATTAAGGGCGCCTGGGTAGCTCAGTTGGCTGAGCGTCTGACTTCAGCTCAGGTCATGATCTCACTGTTTGTGGGTTCGAGCCCCGCATTGGGCTCTGTGCTGGCAGCTCAGAGCCTGGAGCCTGCTTCGGATTCTGTGTCTTCCTCTCTCTCTGCCCCTCCCCTGCTCACACTCTGTCTTTCTCTCTCAAAATAAATAAACCTTAAAAAACTTAAAATAAAATATCAACTATTAATATTTTAGGAATATTAACACTTAATAGTTTTTATGTTGCTAGTAATATTGATAATGCAATTTGAAACTATTTTATAAAAATTATAGGAAAAAACATCTCTATTGATACTTAAGAAATAAGATTCTCATTAGAAGAGATGCATTTATAGAATCAAAGAAGCCAAGGAAAACTTTAACATTAAATATGGAAAGGAAAATGTGGTATTATTATTATTATTATTAATCAACATTGTAATGGCTGCTCCTGATGTGACCATCACAGCCTACCAATGGTGATGAGCTTGAACTGTCATGTCAGAAAATAATGTCTATGTCTCTAGCCCTTCCTAGCCATTAACCCTCAAAAACAGCTACTGTCATTCTCCAGCCAAAAGAAGCTTAGGAGAAGGCAAGAAAATTAGTGTCTCCTGAGCTGCTTAGAACCTGTAGAATTATCCTGAAGACACCACTCAGCTATGGCTCTAAAATGTTTCCTTCTGGTGGCATTTGTATGGCCCAAGTCTGTCCTCTTCTTCTTTCTTCTACATGGCTCCCTTAAGAGGCAAGAAATTACAATGAAATCAAGAAAATGCATAAGATATCCAACTTTGCCTCTTTTGAAAGTTGCCTCCTTTGAGACTTTATCCTTGGATAAGCCATCCTTGCTTTCTGAGCCTCAGTTTCCTAATCTATAAGACAGATATACAATAATGCCCATCTTGCTACATGGTAAATTTAGAAATTATGTGTATAACATACTTAGTATGTATATTCAATAAATGGTTAGTATTAGCCTTACTTATTGTTTTTATTGACATGTGAAAACACTTCATGAGTTGCAAAATTTCACGTAAGTGTCAAGTATCATTAGTTATGCTTCAATTTTATCAGCAATCATGACGCTGCTAGTTCTGTATAAAAAAAAAATCACAAAACTTGGCTCTGACTCAGTGCAGCATCAAGTACAGCACCTGGGCAGGATCCACAACCTGCAGAAGAAAGCCTTCCAGAAGATCTGAGTTCACCATATGCCTTGTAACTTAGGGGCACAGGTTGGAGTAGAGTCATCATTGGGATGGAGATGGAAGGAAGAGGCTTAAGAATGTTCCTTTCCGGCAGTGAAGAGCAGTTAATAAAATCCCTCTGGAGCAGCACAAACATTGGCCATTTGGCAGCAGGTAGAGAAGGTGGGAGTGGAGGCTGGGATTGCTTTTGGTGTTCTGTGACCACACCATAGGTCACAATATGTTTTTAATAAGCAATTATTAATAAATGGACAATAACTGCTTTATTAAGACTAAATTAAATGCATGTTTGATAGAATGAAGCACTATTGAAGGGGGAATTTCTTGTTGTAAGCTATTACTTTTGAAATGTCAGGTCTCCATTCTGTCCAGGAGATCTTGGCTTTCAGAGGAACTCAAAATCCAACCAAGAAACTAATCTATGTAAAGAGAAAATGATAGCATTTCTGATGGGTGTGGGTAATTGTCACAAGAATGATAACAGCCAGCTAGAAATCTCATTTCCAGTTGGGCCAAAGGAAAAGGACATCCTGGGGGAGGCTCTGCATCCTAACCAAACATTGTAATCATTAACATCTAGTATAAGCTTACAACTGTTTGCCAGGATAATTCTATGCAATTTACAAACATCACCTTGTTTAATTCTGGTGACAATTCCCTGAAGTAGTTATTATTAGTATCACTTAAAGAAGACTGATGCTCAGAGACTCAGAAATGTGCCCAACATGGCACAGCTAGTATGTGTTAGAATGAGAATTCCAAACCATTTTGGTTACCTGACTCCAGAGCTGACATGCAAGGCTGACTGTGTCTAATTCTATAATGTCACTATATAGTGTCCACTCTTATTTTCAGGGTGTGTCTTCTGATATCTGTTCTCAACCTTTTCCTCAGCAACAGAAGAGTCCACAAAAGTCAGTTGGACATGTGACTACTCAGAGTAAGGACACATTTCCCAGTCTCTCTGCAGCTACATGGAGCCATATGACTAAGTATTGGGCAGCAGCATAGAAGTTTGAAACAATGTGTTCAATTTCTGGGAAGTGCCCTTAAAAGGAAAGGGATGTGCTCTTCCCCTCCCCTTTGCTCTGACTCCTTTTCCAGCTGTCTAGAATGCAGATGTGATGACAAAAGTTGGAGCCATCATCTTGGGCCACAAGATGGAAACTGTTTACTGAAGATGGCAGAGGAGTGGCATAGAAGGATTCTAGTCACTGACAATTGTGGAGCCACAGTAACAACCCTGCTCTGGCTCTCTAGCATTTAATGTGTGGAATGGATAAACCTTAATCTACTGATTTTGGGTTTTTTGTCACTCAGCTGGATATAATCGTATCTATTGTATCAGGATGCTTCCATTCTTTCCCCATCTCTTCCTACCTAAAGTCATTATTCTTCTCTGAATTACCTCCATAAGGTATGCTGAATTACCAGCATAAGGACAGACTGGGATCTCTGGAGAAAGCAGGTATGAGTTGGAGCCAAAGACCAGGTTCTTAGACGCAATGTTCTTGGGGTTGGTCAGCAGAGAGGGAGTAGTTCAAACCTAGCTCTTCCTGCTCAGTTAGCCTCCCTGCCCTTATGAGGCAAAGCATGAGTCTTGCCAACAAAATCTTTCCAAGAAAATAAATTCCTGTCATCCTGCTTTTCTGATTCCTCTCCTACCATTATTCCCAGAAAGATGTACATGATGTGGCTGCCATGAAACATCTGTCTCTAATCTCACCCAAAAATGCCAGGTTCCAGGCAGGACTGAGCCAGACTAGACTGGACTTTCCCCTCCTATGTGTGTCATCCTTGTTTATCTTCCAGGACAAGTCCATCTGAGTATGGCTACAGAGAGAAATGTTTCTTACACCTCCCCTGGGAGTGGTTCGAAGAGTTCCAGGGTGAATAAGACCTAAAAGTTCCCTGAATCATTGACTCGTAAAGCTGGAGAAACTACAGAGGTGATTTTGTCA